>NC_045152.1:4281858-4344358 GCF_900700415.2 Clupea harengus | reverse complement strand
TGACTCATTTCCTGCCTCTCCCTAGGGTGCATTCACACCTAGATGAAGGTGTGTCCGGTGCCCTCCTGTCAGACTGCCCTGCGGGCTCATGATTTTGGGCTCACCTTAGAAGACGGTGCTGAGAACTACAGATCATTTCGGATCATTTTTGATTCAGATCATTTATCAAAGCCTGCATTCATCAGACTACAAGACAACAAATTGTAAAAATGAGCATGGCCTTGGATTGAATAAAACAAAACTGATTTTAGAAGTAATTTTATGAACCTCCAAGAATATACCAACTTCCAATGTGGCTGTGAAGTTGTGAACAAAGCAAAGTGCATGGCAGCATGATCATATCAAAGTAAGAGCGTGGGAAAGTAAGAACAGGATGTGTCTGTTTACACACACAACCACTCTCACACTAACCACTGTCTTATTCTAAATTGTGCCTCTTGGTTTGCACACAGTACCAGTCTCACACTCACCACTGTCTTATTCTTAACTGTGTTGCAACTGTTGGCATCTTGGTTTGCACACATGACCAGTCTAACACTAACCATTGTCTTACTCCGAACTGGTGGCAGCTTGGCTTGTCTCTTTATCGACAAATGCAAACGTAGTCTGGTTGTCTTTTCAGTTTCTGTTCATACAGCTCTTCTGCTAAAATTGTAACACGCCAAGTAGATGTGGGGACGGTTGTGGCCCAGACACTCACACCTGGACCACAGATCACAGAACCTCCTTTGAACTGCATCTGAAGCCTCTCAGGCCGTGAGATGACCCCAACCATGAGAGGAGTCCGTATATTTTCCTTTTTTTTATGAAATGTAGCAATGATCCGAATGCACAAATGGCCTGATCAAAGTTCCACACAGCCCTCATATGGATACATAATGCAGTTGAATTAACTGGCACAAACCTACCAGCTTCACCTCAGCCCACATGTGGGCCCTGATCGTATCACCTCCACTGGGGTTTGAAGTCATTTGCTGATAGTTCAGCCTGAGAGGATTGAATGGTATGCAGGCCTCCAAAAAGCCTTAACCTAAGTGAAATCAACCATAGAAGCCAGCCCTGCCTCACCAGCATAAAATGTGATGCTGTATAGTGTTTGCTAAGCCACAGTAGATTGCCATAGAGATAACAAACAAACACGGCTGATTAGGAATATTCATTTTCTCGAATACAGTAGGAATCACAATAGGAAATGCCTTGGTGCTCTCTTGTCAAGAGGCTACATTTATATTGAGGTTTAAGCTCTTGGAAAGATACTGCAAAAGGAAACTGTGCTAATTGCACAGCAAAGTGAACCAAGCAGAACATAAAACAAATAGCAACTTTGGAGAAATGCAGTGGCGAGGTGCTAGGCCGAGGTTTCCTGTGTCTGACAGCGGGTGTGGGAACAAGTTCAGTATTTTTCTACTGTCTGTGCGAAAAGCCTCAAGCATCTTGTGAAGACATCTTGTGTCACAGCAATCAGTAGTATCAAAGTATCAAAGCCGACATTAAAGACTCACTGGACATCAGTCCTCACTACAGACTGCCAAGCAGGACGTCACTCCCAAGCTTCACGCACAAGCCAAGTTCACGCCCATGCAGCAGGCTTCCTCTTGGCTCCAAGCCCTCTCTCAGGAGCAAGCAGCAAGTCTGCTGTCAACTAACTACGGACATCAACGTTAACAATCCATGAAGAGACAAAGCACAATACAATATTGATTTAAAACATTTTAGAAGTTTATTAATTCATATATTTAAGAAGTGTAATGATGAACCACAAACCCAAACTTTACACTGTTTAATGCATGTATGAATAAAACTCTACACAGTTTAATGCATGTATAGGTGAAGCATTCATCTGTTCACTCCATGCTCTCACAAAGCATGCGGCTGTGCCACAAGGGTGCCATATGGCTCTGAACCAAAGTCATCATATGGATACATTTGGGTTTCAGATTTTTATGAGGCCATTCTGAACAAAATACAGCTTAATTTTGGAACCTTCAGCCAGACACAGTAAAACAACACGATAAAGGGTTGGATACAGACCGCCAGACAACCCGTTCAGTGGCATCATCATCTGTGCGCACCAACCACCAATTCAGCCGAAATTCACTTACATTCCTTTTTACGATCGTGCTTCTCTGGTGAACAATGAAGATGACTATCAGTGTAAGTGCCACTGCGATACTAGCGAGGGACCACTTAAAATAACCCAGAACAGAGGGCTAACTTTTTCTGAAAGGTCAATTCTCATGATTACGACGGTTCAGATAATGGACGTGGCCCGTCTCCTGTCGCATTACTGGGGGGGAAGGGGTGAGCCCAGAGGACCAGGAAGTAATTGTAAAGGAAATGGGGTCTGAAGGTTGCAGGGCATCAGAAACGCGAGCACAAAGCTCTCTTTCACTACACACGACCCGAAGGGGTCACGATGAAACTAAGGGGCTGTCGAGTGGTCAGACCTTAATGAACACCCTGCATGAAAATCTTCAAAACTGACGACACATCCCACACACACACAGCCTGCATTCCCACCCTTCCTAATGAGTCCACCAGTTGGGCTGGCGTTCATGTCCAAGACATCAGCGGTGTATGATTGCTGATTAATACCAGGCCACATTTCCAACACCCACTCTCCCCGAGAACACGAGCTTAATGCGTTCAAGTCATGGCAGTGCGTTCAGTCAGGCTGTGTTAGAAAACCATCCCTGAAGTGATCGCTCTCATTCGTGTCACGGCTAGCATTATCACAGCTACGCTATCTGACAGGTATTTCCTATTTGGGGTTGTGAAAGTGTGCCTCTGGTATTCTCCTTTGTCTAGGATATAAGCGCACACACGCTGTTTGTCAGGCAGAGCAAAATGGTAATGAAAGGTTCATTTTCCCTTTATGAAGCATACATCATTTTCTCTAGTCATTAGTGAGAATTGACTGGATCATCTTCATTACAAAAGCCAGAACCTTAGCGGGTGGAGTGGAGACCCATGTTGTTCTGGGTGAGATGAATGGCCTGAGAGGGAGAGCGCTAATGCTGGCTGATGCTAACGGCATCATTAAAGGGGAGAAGTCATTAAGGGTGCAAGTACTTCAATCAGACATCCAGGGCACAGGGCACTGGAAAATCACCTCCAATAACACCACTGGGGTCAACAAACCAGTCTGATACATTTCCTTAGCACACATCAGGGTGACGGGTGCCTTTAAGCATACACGCCAGACTTCAAGATGGCTAAGTGGCTAATTAGTGGCTAATTAAATCATCTCTACAATCTATACACATGTTCAGGGTGATGAATTTGAATATAGAAATAGTCTCACATGCCTCAGCAATATTACTCATTTCACCAGGTTAACTATAATATACCTTGTAAGCGTAGATTTAAAGAGAATAACGGCGCTAAAGCTGAACGTACGAGTTGTAGCGCATTGAAACAGTAAATGTGACCGATCTTCCTAAACGCTGTATACACCCGTAGCGTTGTTTTCATGTCTAAACAACCGACAAACTGCATTTCTGGTGATAACAATATACAGTAAAATGGAGAATACATCTGTTAAAACATTTAACCCCCTAGCAACATACTGCAATTGTACTTCTCGAGTACTACAGCATACAAACTATGAGTGACTTTGATCACTAGATAAAAGACGTCAGAGTGCTATCAGCCCTGTGGTCCACTGTGTAGTAAAAGTCATCACCTCAGGTGCTACATGTCAACGCATTCAATCTCATCCCACTTCGCTCCTCGTTCCCAATTTCCGGGCCAGTTCTTGAGCACCACACGCCTCTCTTTCATCCCAGGCTGTGCGGATAATTGATATATAGCGTGCGGAGATGACGCGTATAGATTTCCATTAAAAGCTGGATTCAATTAGTGGGGAAGACAAACTGAGAGCTGACATAACGAGTTTAAAGGGCCACGGGAAGCCTGTGCTGACCTGCGAGTCAACCCCGGGCCCAGCCTGACCACCACCACCACCACCCCCCATCGCCTCTTGCAGCCAGAGGGGAGGCCATCAAGAGAATTAACAGCTGGTGCAAAGTCTAGAAAAGCTTTGAGTGTTCCTTCAAACACTAAGGGTCCACTGAGTCTTTTCCACACTGTATTTTTCATTCAAGCGTAAAAACACCCCCACTCTATCGTAATGGCAAGTACTCAATTTCAGCCGTGCCTAAAATGAATCCAATCCAATGTCTCTTGAAAATAAAAATAAAATAAAAAATAAATGAATAAATGAATAAATGAATAAATATTTCACAAGCAGTGCAGATACAAGTCTGCTTCACCCAAAGTGACTTGATGACTGAAATGTATCTTTCTCAAAATCTTGGCTGGTTAAACTCACAGGAGGCCCCCTGAGTACTACACTGACTGACACACACACACACACACACACACACACACACACACACACACATACACACACAAACAGAGCCCCCTGAGTACTACACTGACTGACACACACACACACACACACACACACACACACACACACACACACACACACACACACACACACACACACACACACACACACACAGAGCCCCCTGAGTACTACACTGACTGACTTCATCCTTCATCAATGGAGGGGAGATTTCCCTGCAACCCTCAACTCAATTTGGACTGCACCTAAAAGCCCAAATGGATGTCTATGAAATATGGATGGTAGTTTATTGAAGTCCACGTGTAATGCTTAGATTTAGTAGCATGTCACATACAAGTATAAAGAAAAGAGGCAAGCAACACTGATATACTTTACTGGGTCACTTCTCATTTTTTTTAATCATACACCCAGCTAGAGACTTGCTTTCTACTTTCATCTTTCTGGCAAATTCAGAATGAGATCATTTACTTAGGCACTGTTAACGAAAGTGCACAAAACCGTGCTGTTACGAGAAATAACAGATCAGTTAGAATGCTTTTCTACCAATCAGATTGTGAGGCTGAAAAATTACTTCATAAACTGCATTAACATTGCCCTAAAACATTACCATGTAGCATAATGAAACTCTAGTGAAACATATATACATGATCGTAACCTTGGTAACCTTTTGGTATGCGTAACACAGCAACAGGTGCAGTATCAGAAACCTGCTTTGCGATAGTTTCAATCCAAGACCACAAACTCATGACAAAAGGCCGTGGGCTTTGAGTAGAATTTTTCATTTCCTTTCAAAAGTACGCTATGGTTTTTTTCCCCCTCTAAGAGAGACATTTATATTCTTGTGGTGTGGGTTGAGTTCTCGCCTCCTGAAGGCTTAATGGCCATTCATTCATTCTTCTAGCAGCCACATGCCCACTAGACATATTGGCATAATGAGTAGAGATCCAGGCTGCTGTGAAGTGTCTCATTAGGACTAATTCTCTAATTCTGTAGTGCTAATTAACTGGGCTCTTCGGTAGAGATAGGAGCTGAAATAGAATACCAAGGCTGATTCAAGGTCGATTAACATCCTTCAACTGAAAGAGAGTTATCACCACAGTCAGACGATCGTTGTTCAGGGCCTCCATTGAGGGGGCCTGTGCAGGGCTCTCAGCAAATACACAACCAAACACACACACACATATCAACATGCACTGACAAATATAGACATATGCACAAGTGCTGTTTCACCACATGAAAACACGTGGTTGAGTACAGGAAGCCCCTCACAGAGAAAAAAAACCTCCTAAAGCTATTTCTTCCATATCGGATCTAACATTCTGATCTGACGTGAGGATTTGTTCACGCTCACCGTGAGATGAGGTGTGTTTCTGTTGGATGGCAGCTGAGGTGTTCCATGGCAGATTTCTTCACTCTTGTCCCCAGTGTTCATGTTCTGTCCAGCCATCATAGACCGGCTGCATTTAATCATTTCAACGTCTTTCCTACTAATCAGGAATTGAGCTGATTAGCAGACGCAGATGGTTCTCGCTTACTTCGTCAAGGTATAGCCACCCTTGCTGCACAGCTTCTGGCATTAAACTAACGATGACTCAATTGTACATGAATCGCCTTTTTTCAGTTTTGGTGCCTCTTGCATAAACATTGCAGATTGCATAAGAAAATGTGTGGCTTACATCAGAGGCCTGCAGTGATTGGCCAGCAGGGAACCCTAATTTACTGGTAGCTGGTGGTCTTCAGCAGATGTACATAGAGCTGTGTGTGTGTGTGTGTGTGTGTGTGTGTGTGTGTGTGTGTGTGTGTGTGTGTGTAAATCCTAATCCGGTGGCCTTCCGCTCTTGATTAGTCCTCTGATGTCACAGCAGCAGACACAGAAAGACGTTGCATTTCCTCATCTATGGGGCGTTCACTATTCCCTGTGTCTGCTGATAATGACGCTGATAATATCACAGAGAGAGGATCACGCAATACCCCCACAGACATACAGCTTCATGAAGGCCACAACAGAACAATGTCAAGTGCTTTAGAAATTAGTAATGTATGGTCTACAATTTTACATTGATAAATATTTATATTCCTTCTCATTAGTCCTTGTTTTAAACATAAAACCATGTTTTGAAAAGACATTTTGCATTCCACATAATTAAATTAAATTCACTTAACAGGCAGTAATACGGCCAGAATTCCAAAACTGAGGCTGTACTGCACTGTACTGAATCATACCCAGTGACCTCAGCAAAACAACTGTGCTGTTTACGTGTGAGCATAGTGAAAGGCTGTTTCTGTTGGGAAATCTGTCAAACTCACTCACATAGTTTTCCATTGACAATGTTGCATTTATAGACTATGAAGAAAAACATATTTCTTCACATAGCATACAGAATGTGTCCTTTGCAAGTACTCAGTATTCCAGTATATTGCCTGTGTATCTAAAGCACAATAAATACTTGAAAACCACCATTATCTGTGTCAAATATAAGTAGCTGAACTGTAATAGCACTTGGTTTTACAAAATTTCACAGAATCTTTCTTCTTTTTTCTCAGAAGCAGCCTAATCTAAGAATGCAGCGTGAGCCTGAGCCCGAGGCGATCCCTTCCTGTAGAAGACAGAAGCAGAAACAGATAGTTCTCTCTGGGGCAGGTCTGCTCAACATCCATACTGGGTCCACTCTAACACCAGCTGCTGCTCAACATCCATACTGGGTCCACTCTAACACCAGCTGCTGCTGAACATCTGTACCAGGTCCACTCTAACATCTGCTGCTGCTCAACATCTGTACCAGGTCCACTCTAACACCAGCTGCTGCTGAACATCTGTACCAGGTCCACTGTAACATCTGCTGCTGCTCAACAACTGTACCGGGTCCACTCAAACGTCAACATCTGTACCAGGTCCACTCTAACTCCAGCTGCTGGTCAACATTTGTACCAGGTCTACTCTAGCGCCACCTGCTGGTCAACATCTGTACCAGGTCCACTGTAACATCTGCTGCTGCTCAACAACTGTACCGGGTCCACTCTAACTCCAGCTGCTGGTCAACATATGTACAGGGTCCACTCAAACATCAACATCTGTACCAGGTCCACTCTAGCGCCACCTGCTGTTCAGGACTCATTCTGAGTTCAACGAGTGACACAGAAACCTCTGGTGGCACATAACCACGGCCCCACAAATTTCCAATTAGCCAGATCGTTGCCTAAGATGAATTACCAAAACGGGAAATTGGCAGAGAAGATTGAACACCAATGACCACATTGCCACAAACCAAATCAGAAAAATCCGAGCCTGACTATCAGTCCCAGCGGGACCAGCGCAGTCCTCTCATCCTCCACACCCAGATGACACCAGGAAGCCTCTGGACGTGCTCATCCATCCAGGCCTTTATGCAGCTGGAGAACAGCATTAACCACGCAGGGCCAATTTGTCAGAGACAGAGAGCTGCTTTCCTCTCTAGACCAAGGACGCCTCCCTCTACCCTTGCTTTCATGCACTTGAAAAATGGATTGGTCCTTTTGTTATTCATTCTGTCTTTTTCAATTTCTGTAAAAGGCCAGGAATTTTTTTTGGGGGGGGGGGGGGGTCTGTCTTCTGTATTGGTTAATTAAAAGCTTTTTTTTTTTTCCTTTCTTCATATGTTGGTGAAACACTCCAGGGAGGATGTCACTTGCAAACCAATAAAGAACTCCAGACAGGACACCAGTGTGGTCTCCAGTTATGTCCACATCTGGTCCCAATAAAGACAGTCTTCCTGTCCTTCTCTGGGTGCCGACTGCACATACACTGTAAAAACACACCCTTACACAGCAGTGGATCTCTCTCTCTCTCTCTCTCTCTCTGTTCTCAGACGCGAAGTCCCAGCGAGTGTTAATCAACTGCTTTTCAACCGCCAGAAAAGGAAGGACTCAAATCCAACTCTATCCTATAGAGGTCCATTTTCATAGTCAGTGCAATGAAATTGTTGACAGTGTACAAATCCATATATTGCATAGAGACTACTGAATGAAAATACCTGGCACTGAGAGATTGAAATTGGATCTGAATCATTCATGGTTGGTCAATTGAAAGTCAGCAGAGGTTTGCTTCGTGTCCATTACCAACCTGAGTCTGTTTAAGTGCTGTGATTCTTGCCTCTACAGCCTGTATCCCTGTTGACCCTTCGCAAGCTATAGAAAACAAGTATAAATCACAGGAGACAATGAAAAACCTTTTAGCTCTACCTAAATCTAGGAGCCCACACATGGAGCTATATAGGCAAACATAGCAGAATTCACATGGAATTATCTGGAGATAATGGTTACATAAAGCTTGATGTTCTACCAAACTTAGCGGCGCTTTCCACAGGTACAGTGTGCAGGATTTAGGGGGGGGGGGGGGGGGGGGGGGGGGGGGGGGGGGGGGGGGCAATTAGCAGAAATTATCCGTTTCCATGACAGTGAACCAATTAGACATAAAAACGGAAAACCTTGCATGACGTCAAACAAGTGACAAGTGATTTAAAATAATCTAGAGAATTCCGTCTACGCCTCATGCTTCCGACCATTCCGCCCTACATATATGAGCATCCTTTATTGTGGAGGACGGTTCGCCGAAATCCCTGGGGGAAATTAGTTGTACTTGACACAGCAAGCCGTGTGCTCTTTGAACCTAAGAAAACAGCTAGACCATCCACCGATCCACAAGAACAACACACTGAAATAGCTCCTCGGCCTCTCCCCTCCCCTATAGGAAAAACACACAGCTCATCCAGGCAGCTCACACACACATACACACACACTCAAACACACACACACACAGCTCATCCAGGCCGCCTCCATCTGCTCTCACACACACACTCACACTCACACACACTCACACACACACACACAGAGCTCATCCAGGCAGCTTCCATCTGCTCTCACACACTGCGTCTTCACAAGTATGAGCTCTTCAATCAAAGTTGGATTGCAAGTTATTCGGCGAGTCAGATCCCTCTGTAATAAAAGAAAAACATCTTGCCAGTGGCACGGACCACAAGGCTGATGCACGCTCTTGTTATGAAATCCCCGGCATGCCAACTCCCTTGGGGCGTCGAGAAGGAGCCTTGCCTTGTACGAGAGAGCCAACGCTAGTTAAGTTCTCTCAGAAGCCTTGGTCACCACAAATGAAATTAGTGGGTAAATATGAGCTCCACCACTCTTCATGGGAAAAAATCCTGCCTACTTACATAAAGGACAGTAATCATTTGTGTAAGCATTGTGGGTTTTGCGCTTTAGGTTAAGTCAGTGTGTTTTGCAACATGTAATAGCTGAAAGAAGAAATATGTTGGTCTTCTCAGGTATGTCAGCAAGACTGAAAGACTGCTGTTGCAACATCTGAGAATTTCAGAAGATTGTGTGTCTGTGATCTGTACGCATGAGAGAAAGAGACAAATTCAGTGTGTGTGTGTGTGTGTGTGTGTGCGTGTGTGTGTGAGTGTGTGTCCGTGAGTGTGTGTGTGTGTGTGTGTGTGTGTGTGTGTGTGTGTGTGTGTGTGTGTGTGTGTGTGTGCGTACATGTGTCCTTTCCCCTCTACCCTTGACCCCTTCTTCACCTGCTCTAAGATAGATGACACACGTCCAGGTTTTGAAGTTCGATTTCAGGGCAGAGGCTACTTCCCAATCCATTTAGAACTGAAAACCTCACAGGAACTGATAGTGAAAAGGCATGACACAGTGCTTTGCCCACACTCTCACCATGAGAATGGTCTCAATGGAACCCATTGATCACTGAAGGTGATTGGTGATTTTTCAGAAAGGAAAAGTTCACTAAGTGGTTTAGAGCCACTCAGATGAAGTCATTCCCTCCGGCTATGAAAATGACTTCCTCAACTTTGTTCACCTGCAGTCAGAGATGAGGGCTAGCGAAACATGCTCTCTGCTCTCATGCTCTCTGTACATCAGACGTGGGAAAATGATGTACTTTCTTCCAAAGTACAGTGAATGTGATTTAGCGTATTTGAATAACGCTAAGGTGTTATTAATAGGATATACAAGTATAAATGCTACATTATCTGCACCAGCAGAACTTAAAATTCCATTTGAAGACAAGAATGAACACGAACATCGTGTCAGCAATGTGTAAATGATTGGCTCAACCCACACCTTAGAACAACAGTTCTTTAGAAACAACACCCTTTCTTCCCATAGAGAACTGTAAACTTTAGTTGTTATTCAGTCATATATGACCTACTGTAAACCGGTGTTTATCATGCAGAACAGCGAGTACAACAGGTGTCTATGTGAAACGTGTGTGAAGTCGGTTTCTAACATTAGTAACAAAGATATTCCTGTGATTTTTATTTGATTTAGATCATTGTGCGTGGAAGAGTTTCCTCATTTCAGAAAACGAGCTTTTGCATCGAGTTTTCTGGCTGGCAAGATGAACTTTGTACCCTATTTAGTTTTGTAGTCTAACAGTAAAACCCTGGAAATGGTCAACTTTTAGGTGTAGGTCGAGTATGGAAAAACCGACATAAAGGCTTGCACCTGTAGCTGTTTTTCAAGTAGCTAAATATCTTAAAACGTTATTTAAAGGCATACTTACAGGTACCGTTTTTCTCCCTCTGTTTGTTTATGAAAGGCCACAGACAGCCCAAACAAACTGCCACGGGTATTGCCTTCTTTTACAACTGGAAAGCGCACATCCAAATTAAACGCGTCTGTTGGCCGTGGAGTAGCGTGTAGCAAGGTAAGCAACAGGAGACACAAATCCACGGAGAGGCCACCAAGGTGAGATGGACCCATGACTTTCCTTTTCAGAGTTATTTTTTTAAAACTTTTGCAGATTTTCCCCCTCAACGTAGAAACATCCAGATATAAAATGTCGCCAGGGGTGTGCTGTCCCTCCTCTCTCCCCTCTCTGAAGTCTCTTGCGCGGCATGTGCAACGGACTGACAATATCCTAAAGACGTGCTCAGTCAGTGTACACATTAGTCATTCTTCCGGTGTGTCCTAGTCATAAATGAAATCATTGGCTCACTGGCTACGACTGTTGCCGACTCCCTCCCAGAAAGACGCCGGGCACCTTGACACTGACAGCGGACAGCGCGGACACTGGGTTGGATTAATTACGCGCTGGATGTCTGTCGAGTCGTCTCTCTCTCTCTCTCTCTCTCTCTCTTTCTCTCTTCTAATTGCATGTGTGGATTACAATGTGTGTGTGTGTCTACAAACAGATTTCCTTTCATGTCTTCAATGAATCAACAATCATGGAGTGGACCAGAAATTAATGTTTGACGGATTGTTCAAAGGAGTAAACACTAATGTGTAAAAAAAATAAAAAATAAAAAGTCCTGTCCGGCTGATTGTTCCCATTGCATCCGTTTTCTGTTATCGGCCACCCTCAGAAACTCTCTCTCTCTCTCTCTTTCTTTCTCTCTCTCTCTCTCTCAGGGATCCCAACTGATCATTGTTAATCCCCATTATCACAAAAATGTTCATCTCCTGCTTCCTGTTCGGTTTCCACCGTCAATAGCTGACAGTAAACTCTTCCGACCAGACCAGAGGATAAATTAAATGTCTGAGGTTATGGATAGTGCAATGCTCTCATGACCCTTACACACAGAGTTCTGCTAGTAAAGGGGGCTTCTAGATGTTTCTCATGAAGCACTAAGCGCATGGGTGGGCGCTGTTTTTATCACACAATCCAAAATAGTGTCAGAGATCTAAACTCTATATACTCAGAGGTATACACTTAATTAGACCATTCCTAAAAGTATTTATATACAAATTAATATGACACTGAATTCATATGAAATATGAATGAATTCATATGAACAGTTCACGTTCACACACACACACACACACACACACACACACACACACACACACAAACACACACATACACAATCTTGTGCATGAACACAAAGTGTTTGACATAAGAGAGTTTTGGACTCCCACATGTAAGGCACACAGGCCAATCAGGAGCATCTATGAGAGATGGCATTTCCTCTGCTGATCGGATGAAACAGGATGTTTGATGTACTGGCTCTGGCCGGGGACGGGGATCGGAAGACCCTAATGATTTTCATGTTGTGGAACACTGAGAGAGAGAAACGATGTCTTGCAACACACACACACGCACGCACACACACACACACACGCACACACACACACACACACATACATACACACGCACGCACGCACACACACACACACACACACGCACGCACACAAATGCAAAAGCTGGCAAAAGCTGAATGGGGTGTCACGTCAGAGACCGGAAGAAGAAAACAGTAAAATAATAATAATAATAATAATAATACATTTTATTTCACAGCGCCTTTCAAGTCACTCAAGGACGCTTTACAATTTAAAACAGGAGCAAACAAATAACAAAACAATTAAAATTAAAAGTGCAAGTAAAAACAGCATGGCAACTACAGTGAAAATGCAATCCTGAAAAGGTGGGTTTTGAGAGAGGATTTGAACTGAGGGAGGGAGTCAATGTTTCGGATGTCAGGTGGGAGTGAGTTCCAGAGTTTGGGAGCAGAGCGGCTGAAAGCTCTGCTCCCCATGGTGGTTAGCCGGGCAGAGGGGACAGTTAGGTGGATGGAAGAGGAGGATCTGAGGGAGCGGGTGGAGGTGGCAGTGTGAAGGAGGTCAGACAGGTAAGGAGGGGCAAGGTTGTGGATGGCTTTAAAAGTATGAAGAAGAATTTTAAAGTTGATACGGAAGTGAATTGGAAGCCAGTGGAGTTGCTGTAGGATGGGGGTGATGTGGTGGAAAGAGGGGGTGAGGGAGATGATACGGGCAGCTGAGTTCTGGACCAGTTGGAGCTTATGGAGGGATTTCTGGGGGAGACCAAAGAGGAGAGAATTACAGTAGTCGATACGGGAGGTGACAAGGCTATGTACAAGAATAGAGGTGGTGTGGGGGGTGAGGGAGGGACGGAGGCGATTTATGTTACGGAGATGGAAGTAGGCGGTGCGGGTGGTGATGTTGATATGAGATTTGAAGGAGAGTGAGCCGTCGACGATGACACCCAGACTCTTTACCTGGGGGGAGGGGGAAACTATGGAGCTGTCAATTGAGAGGGAAAAACTGTCAACTTTGAGTAGAGTGGATTTAGTACCGACTAAAAGGATTTCGGTTTTATCACTGTTAAGTTTGAGGAAGTTTGAGGTGAACCAGGTATGAAGTGCAGAAAGGCAATCTGTCAAGGATGAGGGAGGAAGAATGGAGTTGGGCTTGGTGGAGAGGTAGAGCTGGGTGTCATCCGCATAGCAATGAAAAAGAATATTGAATTTACGGAAAATAAGGCCAAGGGGAAGGAGGTAAGTAATGAAAAGGAGGGGACCCAGGACAGAGCCCTGGGGGACACCAGAGGAGACAGGGGACGGTTGGGAACGGAAGGATTTGAGTTGGATGAACTGAGTGCGGTCTGAGAGATAGGAGTGGAACCAGTCAAGGGGGATGCCAGTGATGCCGATGGAGGATAATCTGTTGAGGAGGATGGTGTGGGAGATTGTGTCGAAGGCCGCACTCAGGTCAAGGAGGATGAGGATGGATAGTAAACCGGAATCAGCTGCAATAAGGAGGTCGTTAGTGATTTTCAGAAGGGCCGTTTCAGTGCTATGGCGGGGACGGAAACCAGATTGGAACTGTTCATATAAACTGTTTTGAGATAGATGGGAATGGAGTTGAGAAGCAACGATTTTCTCAAGTATTTTGGAGATGAAAGATAGGTTGGAGATGGGGCGGAGGTTATTAAAGTTGTTGGGATCTGAACCAGGTTTGCATTGGATTCAGTTTCTTTACAGTTATTAAGGTAAACAGATGCAGGTGTATGTATCTCTGTAGGGATTCTTTTCATGGAGTCAGACTCTTATAATAACATTTACGAGCCTGTCAGTGGCGTAAACAAGCGGTTCATTTTGACGCGCATGCGTGCCCCATGGGATCCCATTGTATAGCCTTTTCGCGGTTGCAGGTTTTAGCGTTCTAACTCATTTTTGAGTTGAAAAATGCCTTTCACCAAACAACCACCTCATTTATATCTGTTAAATGAGACACATGTGTGTGTGTGTCTACAAACAGATTTCCTTTCATGTCTTCAATGAATCAACAATCATGGAGTGGACCAGAAATTAATGTTTGACGGATTGTTCAAAGGAGTAAACACTAATGTGTAAAAAAAAAAAAAAAAAGTCCTGTCCGGCTGATTGTTCCCATTGCATCCGTTTTCATAAGCTGCGCGTGGGAGCTGTGCGTGGGAGCCAGCAAGCATGTCAGTTGGCTTCTGGCATTGTGCTAGTATTCACGTTTCTCAAGAGATCACATGACACTTTTGATGTCATTCGACACAAATAAGATGCATTGTTCTATTTATTAACATGCACACCACAGACAAGACAATATTTCTAAAGCATTTCCAGAGCTGCCAACTTTTCAAAAAACCTTGGAGTGAGATTCTGTCGGGGGTGACCAAAATTTTGCCGCGCACGCAGCCACACACGTTGGTGGCTCAAATATCAGGGAATTGGAATTAATTTGGCGTTGTACCCATGTTGTGCCCTGCATTCTTGTGGTTTGTAGGGCCCAAACTCGTTGATAGGGGCGGCATACTGGAGATGGACAACATTGGTTACATTCTGTGAAGCAAAGACATAGCTGAAGGTCCACCCCCAGGACATTTTGGTTTAAGTAGATGTTATTTCCTGCATTCTAGTGGATTTTTGGGTGGTATGCTAAAGATGTGCAATACCTGAACTTATTCTGATTCATGTTCATCTGATCATGACTTGTAGGGCCTTCTAGACTTGAGCTGAACATTCAACCAGAAAACTATTGTTGTGCCTCAATGACTGTCTATGTACTAATTAATAGAACTGTGTTTAAGATTTGACCATAGGTTGATTGACATTTTGATTACAATGGTATTCAACTAATTCTTAACTGAAACCTAACCTAGATTGTTAATAATTGTATTCTTAATTACACAAGATTAGTTAGGGAGAAATATTTTTCATTATTCAAAGCCTCCCACCACACGTTCCATCAAACAACAAAATGCAACAAATAAAGTGCTTAAACAGTAGCCTTTTTAAGCAATACAATGGATCAACACACGACAAAAAAAATGAGGTATCAGATGCAGATCAGAAGCTGGTTAGTCATTTTCTAAGATCTGTGGGCAAGGTTGTACTGGCCTGTGGCCTTGGAGGCCTTGATGACCTCTGAGGGGGGCTCCCATCTGAAACAGGGCTCCCATCTTTATTGCCATTATTGAGGACAGGGTGCCATCCAATGCCAGGCTATTTCTGGTCTTAGTTTTGTTCAGTCCCACAACTGAAAACACCCTCTCAGCATCTGCATTCGAATGGGCAACACCAGGACCAGCTTGGCGACGGCAGCAAGCCTCTCAAAAAAATCTAAATGAAAATCAACACAGCTTCATGGAATGAATCCACCTGCCGTGGTGTGATGTCACCCTCATCAAGATATCTGTTAAGTTTAGCCCTGGTTGTGAACCCAATGTTCAACTTTTTCCCTGTACAGATACAGCATATCAGCTTAACATAAATGGTTTAACATACTGATGCAGCAATATCAGCTTGACACATAGGGCAATAAATCCAACCCGAAGCTCACTGTTGGAAGGACTACCACAAACCTTAGGTTTCTACTCATGAAGTGGCAAAAGGCTAGGTACAAGACTGAATATCACATTTTATCTATCACATATCACAGTGTATGATCATACTAATAGCCAAACACTAACCTGGCAAATGGTTTGCCTTCTCTTTATAGGCAATTTCACAAGGCTCCTCATGGCCTTGCAGAGCTGCTGGAACCATACATTTGGAACATAGCTTGCGTACGAATTTCACCATCTATGACAGACATTTACAAAACTAGTATTAAATCCCTGCAGATAACAGCTGAGTTTACATTCACCACACAAAATCAAGTTCACACGCACAAACGAATAATTTCTTTAAAGATTTAAAGTTTAAGAGAGTGAGTACTTAATTGAACCACATGTCATTAACATACCTAGTCTCTGCTCAGTTTGGAGATGAAGATTTTCTTCAGCGATGTATTCTCTTCCCGAGTTTCTACCGCGTTTGTCTCTCTTTGTAACTCTTCTTCTGTCGCTAACTCCTGGACTTCTTGGGGTAAATAAGATGTATATGCAGCGAATAGGGTTACAGATGCGCTCCTTAGCGCCAGGTACCCTCGGTGAGTTTGAAAAGGAACGAACGCGTCTCGGCCCAAAATTAGATTTTTTTTTTGGCGTGAGAAATTGGATGTGTGGCGTGAGTGCGTGTGAAAACATGCAAAACCGTGTGTCACACGGCAAAACCGTGTGAGTTGGCAGCTCTGCCCCCGTTAAGCTCCTTTCAGTTGAAACTGCTACAAATGATTGCTTGGAGTAACTTTTGTTGCCATGAGCTCACCTTGTCTCACGTCCGTTACATCATCAGGAGATGAATGACCTGCCGTTACTCTCTGTGGCTGTTTCTGGGCCATGTTTAATGCTGTTAAGCTTTGCTAGGTAATTGTGATAAATGTAACGTCATATGACATTGTATCTATGGTGCTGATTCATTTATGATACTGATTAATTCATGTTATACAAAGCAAATATGCTCCAAGAGGCAGATTCCTGGCTGACTGTGTTCAATCTAAACTGCTAATAGTAACCTCAACAATAATTCAGATGTGTTAGCCGTGCTCACCTGACTATCATAATGCACATTAGCGCCCTGGCATTAGCAGTCATTCGGCTCTATTAACTGAGCGTCCTAGTGAATCCGTGTGTGGGATGGCCTGAACAATTTTGTGCCTTTTGTATAGGGTGAATGGTCTCCACTATTTATTTATTATATTTGTATTTATATAGTTCAGTCAATTTGTATGTAGTTAAGTGACGAATTACTAAAAAATTGCGGACATACGTTCTCCCTCCCCACATTTGGGGCCCAAGGTAGTCAGTTCCACTTTCCCCATGCCCCGGGGATTGAGGGGAACCGAGAACACAACGTCAGACGGAGAACATTAACGCTAGAAACTTCCTAGCAACGGTCACGACAGAAACCTGGCCTATACCCCATAGTGGAAATTCCATGGACTTCTATGACATCACTGACATAGAACATGGAATTGTGTCTGCCAGTTCAGACCAAAACTCAAGAGATAAATGGTGGCTGTCACCCTACACCTCCACAGAACATGAAGCAAGATTGCCCCCCAGCCTATCGATGTGATGTAATACTGGCCCCATCAAAATACACTACTGTGCCTCCTCTACGTCCTGAGAGGGAGCAAGAAGAGAGGCATCGAACGCATCGGCCGTCTGAGATTTATCACCCGTTGAATATTCGTTCTTTGTCAGTAGAAGACATAACTGATATTGTTTTTGACTGGGTGAATACCAAGACATTCCTCTCCAATGTACCTGCCAAAGAGTTTCTGCTGACATCTACAAGCAATGACGTCATCTTCTGCTATTCCCTTGAGACATTCACTGAGCACAGGTCAGTCTGCATGCGATTTGAGCCTCAAATCAAAGACCTTCCTCAATCCAACAACCCTGATAACAAAGAACCTCGACCCTGGATGGTGGTTGTCTCACCTGTCAAGATGTTTAGAAACCAGGTGTGCAACTACCGCCTAATCAACACAGACCAGCACAGGGGTTGCCTTTTTTGCCAGGAGCAGCAGTGGGTACTATGCTCTCGCTGCAATGGAGCGGGCCACAAACAATGTGGCATGTGCAGGGTACCTCAGGGGTTAGGAGCACGGTCAAAGCAGTGCAGCCAGTGCCACGGGAAGCGACAGGTTTCCTGTGCAGCTTGCATGGCCCTGGGTCGTGTGCGCTGCAAAATGTGCATGGGAAAAGGACGCTTGTGCTACTTCAAGGAGTTGCGCGGGGAGTACCGAACCAAATTGGAACACCATCTGATGACTGGCTGCGGGGTGCCAGAGAGGAAGCTGCTGCAGGCAGCTGGGGATGTGGTCCATGCCAGCATAGGGACCAAGGTGAGGCCACTCTCTGAGTTTTCATTACCTGAGGTGAATGTCACCTCAGATCGGATGGTTGAAGCATCCCACCAAAGGTCGCCGGACTGCAAGGTCATCCAGCAGAGGCACCTCCTGAAGGCCGTGCCAGTCACATTTGCCCAGTACTACTGGAGAGGCGAGACAGGAGGCTTCTACATCTATGGATCAGATAACCGGGTGTACTGGCCAAACTACCCGCAATGTGGACATTTGGATCGCTGCACCCTTCTCTAGTTGCAACAACCCTGAAGCCTTAGCAAAGCTAAGTACTTTTGCTTCTCTTAAAAGCAACCCTTTTAAATACTTGAGATTTTCTTCACAAATGCAGAGAAACTAATTATGCAGAAAAAGGTTCATTAAAATCAGACATTGATTTATTTTCCAAATGTATTATTTGACAATGAAATATGCACTAGCTCCTCTGATATGCTGGCAATAAAATGTACAAACACAAAAGAGGTTTTATTAACCAATCAGTGGTTATATCCACTGCAAACCTGAAATATGCAGGCCAGGCTAAGACACTGAGAGTCATCAAAGGGTGTCCATGTAAGAAATGCTTTTTTCCCACTGCTATATTTGTCCAGACAAAATCTTCTTTATAAGTCTTTTCTGAAAGTCTTCTATTTCATGTCCCTTCGTCAACACTTAACAGTGTGATTCATATTATGACAGGTCCACATAGTTCAGCTAATGGTCCTTTGTTTGTTGTCCGATGGACAAGTCTCTTGCTCTTGAGTGGATTTACTTGTGTAGCGATGGTTCGAATGTGCATCTTGAGGAATTAAAAGGACGTCATCTCTGCTGCGCTGCTGCTGGAAGCCTCAGATGAGGTGTTTGCTACTAACCTCTCCCGATTCCGAAACACTTCAGTGACTGAAAGAAAAGAATATATCATAAATAAAAAGAAGCAGTCAAACACAACCACACATGGTTTTCTATAGCTACACTGTTACAGCATGGTATCACACACATAACACTGGATGAGACTTCTAATGTGTCTACAGTTTCCCTAAGAAGTAGATGGCAAGGCAAACTGAACTATTACAAAAATATGTACTTATGGAATGGATATATGGCTAACTGAATGATAACATTTTGCAACAACAGAGCTGGTTGTTATAATACATAAAGTCTTTAAAGATGCAAGTCCGTGATTTAGTTTTGCAAAAGGTTGTTGATATTTTAACATAATAACAGCCAACATAACTACGGCCCTCACTTCCGGCTCCTGAAACATCGTGTTGATTGGCCTAGGTCTGTCAATGGCTCGGTCACAGCCACTATGTTTGTTTCCCATTTACATGGCCAGGACTGTACAAAGCCTGGAGCGCAAACACTGACCGGACAACTAGAAGATCATGTGGAGCCATTTTTAACAAAAAGCGTATGGTATTAGAATCGTGGACTGCACCTTTAAACAACAATTTACACATTCCAGTACACAGCATGAAGTTTCACCATAACTGCTGCGACATCACTTATGTCCCACACACGAAGCCCATCTTTTTGTCCACCAAATGCATAAACGAAGGGGAGGTCAGGACTACAGGCTGCACAAAACAGTACTCCCAATGGGAAAAAAACAAAACAAATTCAACTCTAAACATATGTGATATTTAGCTTTTAGCTTTCACTTACAACTGTTGTTGTACATCCACCAGGCTCTATATGTTATTTTGATTACAATGGTATTCAACTAATTCTTAACTGAAACCTAACCTAGATTGTTAATAATTGTATTCTTAATTACACAAGATTAGTTAGGGAGAAATATTTTTCATTATTCAAAGCCTCCCACCACACGTTCCATCAAACAACAAAGTGCAACAAATAAAGTGCTTAAACAGTAGCCTTTTTAAGCAATACAATGGATCAACACATGACAAAAAAAATGAGGTATCAGATGCAGATCAGAAGCTGGTTAGTAATTTTCTAAGATCTGTGAGCAAGGTTGTACTGGCCTGTGGCCTTCTTGGAGGCCTTGATGACCTCTGAGGGGGGCTCCCATCTGAAACAGGGCTCCCATCTTTATTGCCATTATTGTGGACAGGGTGCCATCCAATGCCAGGCTATTTCTGGTCTTAGTTTTGTTCAGTCCCTTAACTGAAAACACCCTCTCAGCATCTGCATTCGAATGGGCAACACCAGGACCAGCTTGGCGACGGCAGCAAGCCTCTCAAAAAAATCTAAATGAAAATCAACACAGCTTCATGGAATGAATCCACCTGCCGTGGTGTGATGTCACCCTCATCAAGATATCTGTTAAGTTAAGCCCTGGTTGTGAACCCAATGTTCAACTTTTTCCCTGTACAGATACAGCATATCAGCTTAACATGAATGGTTTAACATAGGCTACTGATGCAGCAATATCAGCTTGACACATAGGGCAATAAATCCAACCAGAAGCTCACTGTTGGAAGGACTACCAAAAACCTTAGGTTTCTACTCATGAAGTGGCAAAAGGCTAGGTACAAGACTGAATATCACATTTTATCTATCACATATCACAGTGTATGATCATACTAATAGCCAAACACTAACCTGGCGAATGGTTTGCCTTCTCTTTATAGGCAATTTCACATGGCCTTGCAGAGCTGCTGGAACCATACATTTGGAACATAGCTTGCGTACGAATTTCACCATATATGACAGACATTTACAAAACTAGTATTAGATACCTGCAGATAACAGCTGAATTTACATTCACCACACAAAATCAAGTTCACACGCACAAACGAATAATTTCTTTAAAGATTTAAAGTTTAAGAGAGTGAGTACTTAATTGAACCACATGTCATTAACATACCTAGTCTCTGCTCAGTTTGGAGATGAAGATTTTCTTCAGCGATGTATTCTCTTCCCGAGTTTCTACCGCGTTTGTCTCTCTTGGTAACTCTTCTTCTGTCGCTAACTTCTGGACTTCTTGGGGTAAATAAGATGTCTATGCAGCGAATAGGGTTACAGATGCGCTCCTTAGCGCCAGGTACCCTCGGTGAGTTTGAAAAGGAACGAACGCGTCTCGGCCCAAAATCAGATTTTTTTTTGGCGTGAGAAATTGGATGTGTGGCGTGAGTGCGTGTGAAAACATGCAAAACCCTGTGTCACACGGCGAAACCGTGTGAGTTGGCAGCTCTGCATTTCTGCTAGACGATTTTCTCTCAAACTTTAGCGTTAACAAGCTAAAGGCCAACACAGTTGCCTTACAAACACTAACAGCCAAATAGCGTGCTAATTGATGGAACTTGGTAATATAGTATTGGCTGATGTTGTACTCGAGGTTGTTCTTTTGTGGGTTTTCAGGCCCAGATTACAAATTTCAGAATTCAAGAACTAGCTAAAAAAAATAGTGGTAACAACACCTGCATGTGAAATAACTGTTATATTTAGGTTGGAATGTTTCAAACGAAAGTCTTTCTTCAGCAGTACAAGTGAGGAGCCTCAGAAGCTGCGCTGCATAGCCTACTGTAGAAGTATTCATAAAACCGTGGGGTGACCGTAGACTCTGCCATGACTTGTCCATGGCCATTTCTCTCCTTCAGAGGAGGGCACTGTGGCTGCGCCTCCACTTGTGGTCCATTTGGCTGGATTGTTTTGTCTTGAAGACATCTAACAGGTGATTAATGGACTCACGGGCTAAGAGCATTTCCCAGACTGGTCGATAATGCAACTGTACGGGCTTCGTGCAAGTGACTTACAAGTGTGTTTGTGTGTCTCGCTGCGATATCAGTGCATCTTCATGTCATGTCTAAATGATTTATATCTGATTGGAGGAGGAGCCGCAGGGAGAATGGGGAACAGGATCCATGTGATTCCAGGTGACAGCTCAGTGAAGATATGTGGTTGTGCATGTGTGTGTGTGTGTGTGTTTGTGTGTGTGTGTGTGTGTATCAGTGAAGTATGGTCACAGAGTGGCATAATGTGATTTTCAGAAAGAAATCACTCACCCACTTCTTTCTTCACATACACACATTCTCTTAAAGAGGATCTGCCTACCAAAAAGATTGTGTGATAATGCACTCACAGTACTCACATGTTCCTTCCCACAAATACACACACACTCACACACACTCACACTCACACACACAAGAACATACACACACACACACACACACACACACACATGTGCGCATGCACACACATACAAACATGCACGCACACAAACATGCACACACACAGACACAGACACACACACACACACACAATATGGATATGAGTGTTTGACTGTACCACTTACAGTCACTTACACTTACCCCAGAGTGGTCCTTCCCATTGGCCTCTGGATCACACACACACACACACACACACACACACACACACATGAGTGTCTGACTGTACCACTTACATTTACCCTAGAGTGCTTCCCTACTGGCCTCTGGATCCCAATCATCACCCAATATGATTCTAAACATGGGCAGAAAGATATAGTTGCGTGGTGCAAAGTCTCTTCAGTGATATACAGTTGATGAATCTTAAGGCCAGTACCTACGATAAGCATGGCAGGTTGTGATATGGTTCTGTTTTGGCGTTTGACCACTTGAAGATGGTTAACACCTTGCCAGTTTTGTCTCCTGTGGAGAGTGATAGGTTGATACAGAAAATAACTTTGGGTTCAAAGATCTTGGCTGTGGGACAAGAGTGAGCCATGCACCAGAAGGTGATGGTGTGGTGGCATTCAGTGTGGTCTCCTGTGGTGTCTGCTCACACCATTCTCTGTGTGTGTGAGTGTGTGTGTGTGTGTGTACTGTGCGCCCAGAACTGCAAGCATGTGCACCCAATGTGTGGGGGTGTGTGAATTTCCTCTGTGGTGCATTTTCAGACCTGTGCCACTTTGCATAGAGAGAGCTCCTGTGGTGATCAGACTGCGGGTGGGCCGGCCCTACTTCTTTAGAGCCCTACTAAGAAGTGATGAAAAGCTATAAGCGTGACTCATCTGGGCCTATTCACCTTCATTGTTTCAAGCACAATGACTGGAAAAGACCAACATTATCCACACAATTAAACACACACACACACACACACCTCTGTTTTCACCGACCCAAGGTTATAGTATATTAAAAGCAAGTTGGTCTATGATTGGGTGTATTTGAATCTGAATTCATTGGATACCCAGATGGAAAGAATTTAAATATGAAATAATACTGTAATACATTTTATTTATATGGCGCTTTTCAAAGAACCTAAAGATGCTTTACAAAGTAAAGATAAAACAGCAAAGGCGCTACATTGGAGAGATTACAGATTAAAAGCCATTTTAAAAATGTGCTGTTTTGAAAGTGTTAAGTGTGGAAGCATTTTTTTTACATCTGTGGGCAGCAAGTTCTAGAAGTTCAGGCTGAAATGGCTAAAGCCTCTTCTTGATTATAAATGCATGCCATTACTTATATAGTGCTTTAAAGCATATTATATTAATTATGAATGCATGTCATTACGTATGTAGTGCTTTAATAATAAATATATTAATTGTAATTTATAATCACTGCTTAGTGTTACCACAACAGACCATAAGAAACATGGAGACAAGTGTGACTATTAGAGTTTCTCTAATGATTGGTGAATCAGTCCAGTATCAGACGGAATAATGTAGGACAACTGCTTGCCAGCTTGCTCCCCCACTGGCTGCACAAACTGAGAATTTGAGAACAGATTTTCTTCTTCGTGTACTCTAGTGCCACCCTGTGTTGAATAGTAGTATTGCCATAGCACCCTTCTGCTCGTTTTCTGCACTCTAACCAAACCCCCTTTTAAAAAAACAACATTTGAAGGGATATTAGACCCTATAGAGGTTAGATTAATTTGACATTAATTACAATAATCTTGGATATACACGTAAATCACTGCCTCATCAATTCCACAGTACCCAGTGACAGTCAGCGTCCACTTTGAATCAATTTCCATTATCATTCAACTGCTCTGGTTTTCACATGTGTCCTAGCTTTACTGAACAAGTCAAGCCCCACCATGATTTCCAAGGGGTTTACATTGGCCACAATGTAAATCGAAATGTAGGAATTTCTACATGCATTGGGAATTATGGGAATATTATACAATGCTAGCTGACTAGCTCAGGGTAAATATTGATGCAAATCTAAAAGCAAAGCCTTCTGTGCAGTGGGCCTGTTTCACCACACATGTTTCTGTTTCTGCCAGTCGGTTTTTTTCCTGCCCCGGGGGACTTGCGAAACACCCAGCCAATCACTGCGGAGTGTGACGCCAACACGGCCAATCAGCACGATTTCATATCGAGTCTCCTCAGCCAATGGGCGCGTGGATGTGTGGATGTGGAGTGTATATGGCTGCCATTGCAGGCGTGGTGAAGGCCATGTCTCCCGTCGAGCTGAGCTGGGCTGGGCTGGGCTGGGCTGGGCTGGGCTGGTTCAGAGCTGCCTGGTTACGTAACACTGCAGTGGCTCTCGGCTCTCTCAATGGCGAAACACATGCAGCATGCAGGAGTGGCTGCCTCCCTCCCTCCCTCTCTCTCTCCCTCCCTCTCTCTCTCCCTCCCTTCCGCGCCAAGCTGTCAGGGTAGTGGTACTCACATCATATCACTGGGCAGCTCACGTGGTGCCATGAAGTCATCTGCAATCTCGGTCACACAGAGCAGGTGTGCCTACTGTATTTCCTCACTATGGAACTCTGGGATGGCTTTTGGCATCCCTTTTTATCTGTTGTTCTCCAGTTTTGTTGCTTTCTGCCTTTCCGTTTTCATTTTGTATGACTATGTGTGTCTGAAAAAGGGCTTGAAATAAGTTATTTACTCTATGCAGTCTTACCTGAAAGTGTCTCATCTCATGTTTTTTTTTTTTTACTCTACTTGGTTTCATTCTTTTATATGCCTGCTGTCTATCCACAGACAGGTAGATTGATGACTGTGTAGGCACTGTAACATCCAGAATCACCGTTTATGTTCAGAGAGAACAGTCACAAAATAACCAGTCGAGTCACAAATGTTTAATTCTTTTTTTTATATATAAAGTAAATAGAAGAGTTGGACTGACTCATCGTACAAACTCTTACACATTCATACACATACACACAGAGTCACAGATTGCTTTCTTGTATAGTCTAACAACACAGCTTTTGTTTGTTTTTTTTGTTGTTTGTTTGCTTTGTTTTGTTCAACAAAAATAATCAGAGTAATCATACAACGGCGTACACAAAGGAAAATAGAGAAGAGAACTAAATGTACACGTCCTTTGCTACTATACACTTTTTTCTTATTGTTTGTCACATCAAACATTAAGTGTTATGATCAGAAATGGCACATCATTATGAAGGTGTCTGCATATGAGGATACAAAATGAATTCCATTCCCAAAAGCCCCTGGATAAACAGCCTTTCCCCAGTGACTAGCCATCTCTGGGTTTTAGCAATAATAATAATAATAATAATAATAATAATAAATAGAACATATTCGTCACTTGGCCTATTAATTACATTCAGCACTTTACTTAGGACTCAGTCAAGGATCTCATCCTTATCTGTAACTCTAGCTCTTTTTAAGCTAAGAGTTCATTTCATTTGAATGAAACTGAACATCCAATCGGCACAAATCTCAAAGGTCATCAAAGTTCTCCTGACCGTTTGACATAATTGGCATGGGGAGTTTAAAAATGAGGGAGAAAGTAATTTGATCCAGTTTAGAGATGAAAGCACAGGTAGGAAAATAAAAGCAGTATTTTAAAATGAATGAATTGCCATTAGACCCTCCCTCTTTCCTCTAAGTTATTGGGCCTTCGCATAAATAACATGTACACTTCAATTCCTTTCATTTCCTTGATATCTTGGGCAACTTTGCCTCTGCCAATCAGACACACAGGACAAAGAAAGTGCTGTTCAAATCCTGGATCAGCCAATCAGACGCACAGGACAAGGAAAGTGCTGTTCAAATCCTGGATCAGCCAATCAGACACACAGGACAAGGAAAGTGCTGTTCAGATCCTGGATCAGCTGTATTTAAAAGCTACACACAACACCAGCATCCCTTGTCAGTTAACTTTAAACTAATTTATGCCCTCGGGACAAATGAAGGGGAGAGATTCCTCTTTACACTAATTCTCTTTTATAATTATATATTTTTTAACGTATATATTTGTATAACTACATTTGCCATGTTTCCCCCACTGTTTCCAGATTGTGGCAAAACACTGGTTGTTGTATTTCACATTAGTCAGCTCTGATATGTAAATTGGCAACGGCTACATTTTGGGACAAAAATCTACATCTGGATGTTTTAATGAATTCAGACAAATTCAGTTTGTTGGCTTGTGATTGTTTTGCTTCGCAAAAAAAAATATCCCTAACCTTTGGCATCCCTCCAAGACAAAAGATCTCAGTATGATATGGCACATGATTCAACAAACAGACAGGACCACAAGAGAGAAGAAAGAAGGAATCTCCATATAAGGTATCTCAACATAAGTGTATCTAAGTGTAAGATGAAAGAGTGTCCGTGTGTGTGTGTGTGTGTGTGTTTAAGCAAAGGGAGAAGCATGCAAGAAGCACCCGTATAGGCACACACACACACAATTCCTTTGAGAAAAAAAGAGAAGAAGAAGAAGAAGAAGGAGAAGAAGAAGGAGGAGAAGAAGAAATCAAAGGTTATAAATAAATCTCCCTACAATAGGTTTGTGCCTCCTTGGTGGAGATCCGAGGATCCTTTTTTAATTTGTTCTTTATGCAGTGAAAAGGTAGGTAGTCTACAAGTAGACTGTTCTGGAAGAATGTTGTTCTCACTCCTGATTGGGTGCCGATGTGCTTGTCACACCAGGCTAGTCCACCATTTCTGTCCTGCTCCGGCTGCCAGCTCTTTTCTATTCTTCATTTGTGACTCCAAAATCTCTCTGACGTGGGAAAACAGGACGAACCAAAAGAGGAAGAGGTGAGATGTTGGGTTGTCCTTCTGACAACAATACTCAGACCATATCAATCAGACTCTTGCCTCTTTCAGTTAATTTGGCTCCATGTACAGTACTGTATAATCAATACTACATCTCCTGGCTCAACAACTCTGCTTATACTTCAAAAAAGTGCTAAAATTATGTTTTTTTTTGTGCTAGCCAGGTAATGTAGATGCGCTGAAAATGACAGCCTAAGAGGCATGTGGCGTCATAACATGAAACACTGTGTAGTCTTCCCAGTGATATATATCCATATATATATATATAAACATATATATATATATATATATATATATATACATATATATTCAGTTCACTGTAAATAGACATAATAACTAGGAACGTCAACAGTATTGCTGGTAGATCATACTTAGTCCCAGAGAAGCTTCTCCATCCTGGGTTTGGGGTGAACATTGGCACAGATGAGTGTGACTGAGCGGGAGATCCGTACCACACAGAGATAACTTAATCAGGTTATGGAAGGATAGCTTTAGCACTGGCAAAGGGTGTACGTTTGGTCACTGCCGAAAGCTGAGGGGGGATTTCCTGATATTTAAACCACCATCTTCAAAGTCCTTTCGGTGGCTGTTGCTGCCTCCACTCATTGTCGTCCATTTTGAAGCAGCCAGAGGACTGGTAAGTCTAGCCAGCCAAGAATCGCAAAACTTGGCACCGATTTCTTCACATCTTTCCCTATGTAGTTCTTTAATTGGATTAGTGGGGGGAAAGTCATCTAGTTTCCAGGGGAGACACTGCTTGTCTGACTTGTTATGACATGATGCTGAATACTCAGTTTACCAATGGACTTTTTGAGAATTTTTAGGGAGGAAAGATATTTAGTGTGTTCATTTACCAGCATTGTTGATGTTCCTCATCTCGAAATGAATGATAAACATTCTTGTTCTACGACGTTCTCCTGTTTTTCTCAGTTTCTCTGAGTTTTCATCAAGCAATGTCTCAAGCAATTCATCAGTACAAGTTGTACACTGTCCTCTCCTCAGTCCCAGAGAAGCATGCCCGCCCACCCAAACAAAAATAAAAAATATAGAATTTAAGCCCCATATATTATTTAAACTCCTCCCTTTGGAATTTTCCTCCCCTTCCCCATTTGGTCTCTTTTGTTCTGTTTTGTGTTCTTTCTATCGATCTAAGCCAATCAGCAACCGGTGGTCCTCCTTCTGCTTCTGGCTCTCATTCTTGAGGTCTGCGAAGACCTGTGTGAAGTAGTGTGGGTCTGAGTTGAGCTGGAGCATCTTGGTACTCATGCGGTTGATGATCTCCAGGCAGCGGTCCCAGAAAGCCTCCTTCTCGGCTTCCACCAGGAAGGGCTTGAGCGGGTAGGAGATCTCGTTGCCCATGTACGAGTAGGACAGGTAGAGGCAGGTGAGCAGCGAGGCCTGGAGCTCGCGCTCGCTGGACACCTCGGCCGAGATCACGTCCCGGCACAGCATGTAGAGGAAGACAACGTTGGCGGGCGTGATGAAGCCCTGGTCCTGCCACCCCTGTAGCAGCAGGGACCGGTCCACGCTGCGCAGCCACAGGACCGGGTCGGCCGGAGACAGCCGCTTCAGACGGTAGCAGCGGCGGCACAGGAACTCCCCCAGGCTCCGGAGGAGCTCACTGGTGGACGCCTGAACGATGACCCGCTTGGGCGTGCCGGCATTGGTGGACTGGCCTGTGACTGAGCCGGTCAGCGAGGTCCGTTTGGCTGTGGCCACCATGTTGGAGGTGGTTTTGGAGGTGGGGATGGCGGCGGCGGCAGCGGCAGCCGCGGAAATTGTGGAGTCCTGGGCTAAAGTGGAGAGGTTGGCACAGGACTGGGACTTCTTCAGGTTCTGGCTGTTGAGGTGGCCCTCGTCCTGGCTGTCTCCCGATTGGAGCTTCTTGGAGCCTTTTCTCTTGGCTGAAACCACCACGATGCGCTTCCATGGTAGGATGTTAATGAGGGACTGCCGCTTTAGGGGCTTGTCCTTCGCGTTTTTGCTGTTCTGAACAGCGGTGTAGGCCCCCACAGTTGCCGGACCGTCCTCAAACAGGGCGGCCTTGCGATAACTGGGGGACAGAGAGAGAACGGTGCCCATGTTGTCTTAGACGTGAGGCGGACGGTGGTGTGAACAAGAAGCCAGAAGACCGTGACTGGAAGTAGAGCTCACAGGATTCGTCAAAGTTTACGTAGAGTATCTGTAATGGAGAAGACTCTTTTAAACACCAAGTCTTCCACTTGAAAAAGATTATTCTTCTATCCAGCAAAATGTTAGGCATAAAAGTTTCTGTTAAACTATCATAGTTGATTTGACTGGTGTATTTAAAATCAATAAGATATACACCATTCAAACTGGGAACCACAACGATTCTTTCATTTCCTATAACACTGAAGGAAAATAATATCCTATGTGTTTATAGATAAACATTATGTTTCCATAAGATTTCATACTATGCACACACAATATTTCATGGTTTTAAAGTGGCACATCATAACGTTTCCTTGACTGATGTGACCTGACTACTCTGTCGGGTGGCCGATCCCTCACATTAATCAGGATCTTCAATGGCCAAGGCACAAAGCTACAACGTGGTGTGATGGAATTTCACAACAGTGAAATTATGCTTGACAATTTTAATTGTGAGATATTGTTCGCATATTCGAAGGATCATCCTACTAGATGGTCCCTCTTAAATACAACAGCATCTGAAGAACGCTATTTTCAGTAATTTTATTTTAAGGGTTGCCCGAATGAAGACAGTAGAAACATTACGAAATGTGCGCTGGCATCCATCTTAGCTTCAAAATGGAAGCCCTCTATGTAAACACCTTCTCTATCTCTCCCGCGTCACATTATGAATAAAAACATCGGGCTGCTAGTAGGTGCTATAACTCTTTGTTTCACAGTGGAATAATATCCATACAGCATATATTGAGAACAACCGCTTATCAAAAACACAATTGACATCTAATCATTGTAAACGATCAGGTGCTATAATTATTTCTTAATCGCATTCGTAGCTCCAAAATAAATCGTGAAAACTCCCTTTTAAAAAAAATGGTCGCAGTGAATATGAAATCAGTAACATTTAAAGTCTACGTTAAAGCATACATTAATATCCTCAGAGCAACAGTAAACACAGCTGATGTAATTCGCGTTAGCAGCCTCGCAACTGCTATGAATAAATAAATACTTACTTTCCATTGGATTGAATCAGTGCATGAAATCCATCACACACTATGTGTCCCGTGATGATTGTTTCTCGTCCTTCCGATGCTTTTTTTTTTTAATGTTTTACATATATTACAATATTTAACAAAGTGTCAGGATCACCAGAGTGTTTTCCGCTGTCCAAGGTCCTGGAGCTCCCACTAACATAATAATGCTGGCATATCCTACGTAATAATATCGACGGCTAAATTGACGTTCTCCGTTCTAAACGGCATTCTAAGATGCAAGGCCTACCTGTAGAATACTATTCTACATTTTTTCAGGTAAAACTGCCTGAATATTGTGTTTTATAAAAAGATAAATGAGCCTATACTAGTCGGAATGTATACTACACCATCCTTCAATGTATGCGATAGGCTAGTCTGTTCATTCATTCCGAATGAACCGATTCAGCGTCTGTTTTCGTGTTGTTTGGTCTCCTCGTTCAAATAGCCAGTGAGACGGGTGGATAACCCCCTCATTACAGGTTACAGTAAAATAAAATAACCTAACAATACGATAATAATTTTACGAAAGAAAAATCACAACTAATCCTAAAATAGAGCTTTGCGCACAACAACCCCCCAAAAATCTCCACGCTTTGACGCAGACATCCGCAGATTTTCGGGATGACACAGAAGCGGGGCTGATGAAGACATGCTATTGGTCCTTTCTGCCGCTGAGTCTTTGGCGGTGGGAGGATGCTGACAGTGGTTGGCTGCTGATTTATGATCTGTCCGTGGTGCTTGTCCCCTCCCTTATCAACATCTGTATGACAGGGGGCATGGAAGGTAGACTCTTAACCCTGAGCACCCCGCTCTCAAATCCTCACGTCGCCAGCTGGAGGGTTGGAGTGTTTAATCAGTTAGCGGAGAGCAATAAAAACAACACGCTGCTCAGTGCGGGGGATTACAGGCCAAATCTTAGTCTTGTGAAATTGCGCCGAAGGAATTCCGCCGATAGCAATATGTGGCATATACGTAACGTGGGCAAAAGTAGGTAATTGGCGAAATGATCACAGTTGGCTATTTCGATTGCCGCTGCTAATCAACAAACTCGCAAAATAAACTCTTTCTACTGTGATAATTTGTTCCTGTTCTTTCATGTTGTCGGGTTTCCTCAAAGGTTAATTTACGTTATGTGGCTTAATGAACCACAGCGGTTTGTCACAATAAGATTAGAAGGGACACAAAATTATGTCAGAATGTATTTGTAAGCACGGTTCAATACGGTCATTTTAATGTTCATCCTGCCATTCAAGGCTTGAGAGTGTGTGTGTGTAAATAAATTCAGTTTTTTACATTGTCATCGGGACTTTGACATCATTGTTCTAACCGGACAAACCTGTGGAGATTGCCACCTATTAAATCAACCATCATAGATATCTGTTTGGGATTCAGTCACATACCCCCCTCCTTTTCAACCATGAAAGAGAACATGGTGGCCAGGAAAAATAATTTGTAGCAAATGCATGCCAATAGATTCTAGAATGAACATGATAGGCGTTGGAGAGATTGGCCTCAGCACCACTGCAGGCCTGTGGGAGGGTAGAGGGCAGGAAAACAGTGTCTTCAGAACTAACCGTCCCTGAGGTGTTTGGGAGGATGACATGGTCGCTGAACCCGTTCCTGCTGCCCAGGCCACATGGAGAGCACCGCCTCGGCCCATTCGGCTTGACAGAGAGCCTCGCTGAAGGACTGGACTGGGGCATAGCTGGGGCATAGCTGGGCCAGGCTAGCAGGCCCGCTCTTCTGCTGGCCCAGGCTAGCAGGCCTACTCTTCTGCTGGCCAAGGCCTTCCAAGCCACAGCAAGTCTTCTCCATGGCCTGCTTCTCAACATGTCAAATGTGGTTGTGCTAGAGAATCGAACCGTGTCTATATAAACAAACGTTATCATGTTGCCCAGCAAAGTAGGACGTTGTGAACATGGAAGGATGGTGCCCATATTAGGAGGTGAGATGAATTCCACATGGTCTCCTGAGGCACCTCTAATGCCATGCACCGGTGACACAAGACTGGTTTGTGACTCCAATCAATGGTAGTGATTAGTAGCTGCGCTATAAATAGCATATACCAAACCTTGGTCAGAGCTTCAGTGTCTATAGATGCCTCTTTAATTATATGTTTTGGTCATCCATGGTTGCTTACATCATTTTTGTATTAGTCAAATTACAGAACATCTGATTTCTTTGGAAAACGACAAGGGTCATGGGGTAAGAAACAAAGCTATGCAAGAAGCATTTTTTATACTTTTATACTTTTTATACTACTTATTGTAGTGTCGCAAAAAACATTTCTGCTGAATCTGTGTTTCTGTGAATAAAGGTGCCTTAATAATGGGGGTGTATATGAGTCACTACAGTATTAACATTTCTAACATTAATCTGACAATTATTGAATTAATCTGACAACGACTTATGATTTGTTATAAATTGTAAGTTATTGAACAGCTTGTGTTGAAGGGTGCTGGTGTACGCCATGAGTATCTCACACAAGTAATTCCTATTATGGGCCAGAGGATATTCCCTGATGTGATACATCATTCTTCCAACAAACAAGACCAAAGAGTAGCTTGCTCTACTGACATCTACAGACCAAGTCCCTACATCCCCAAGCAGAACTGAGAGTGAAAAGACAGAAAGAGAGAGAGAGAGAGGGAGAGAGGGGGAGAGAGAGAGGGAGAGAGGGGGAGAGAGAGAGGGAGAGGGAGGGAGAGAGAGGGGGAGAGGGAGGGAGAGAAAGACAGGGGGACAGAGAGAGGGAGAGAGAGAGAGAGAGAGAGAGAGGGAGAGAGAGAGGGAGAGGGAGAGAGAGAGAGGGGGAGAGGGAGGGAGAGAAAAACAGGGGGACAGAGAGAGGGAGAGAGAGAGAGAGAGAGGGAGAGAGAGAGAGAAAGAGAGGTGGTAAGATGGCATGCTTGGTGCTTGAAAGAAATAATTGTCCAAACATCTGTTTAGTCTGTGAACCAAACTGGTAATTAACACATGCGTGTTTGTGTAAGCATAACTCTTTATGTAACATTTCCACAGATGATGTTATGCCTTTCCAGTCTGTTTTACATGAACAACATGGACAGGTCTTATGAGTTGGTTTACATGGAATGTAATCAGGCTGTTTTAATAGCTTTATCTTAGCTGGAAGCATGGCTGTCTTTCTTGACACCAATCTTGAATTTCTGCATAGAGAATGGAGAATTTCTATGAATAATCCCATGCGTGTGAAAGCTCTAAAACTTTAACATCACAGTGCACAATGCTTACCTTGAGATTTATCCTGCTATCTTTGCTAGAAAGCGTAATATGCCTTCCTGCCTGGGCTGCTTCTCATCCTCTGGTTTGGAGAAAATAGAATCACTTTGGCCCTCAATCTTGGTTTCATTAGATAGATAGATAGATAGATAGATAGATAGATAGATAGATAGATAGATAGATAGATAGATGGATACTTTATTTATCCCAAGGGAAATTTAGGACATCCAGTAGCTTACAACTCACAAATAGTAGTGAAACTTACACAACATAAAAACACAAATACTAATGATACATACTAAACAATAATTTAAAACAAAGTTGCAAAAGGCAGGCAAAAGTATGATATAACGTCTGTGCAAAGGGTTGGTATAACCAGTACAAGGATGGACAGTGGGTTGGTATGGTAAGATGGGATGGATGATAGGGCAGCGTAATAGTTTGGCGTGATAATTGAATGCTAGTGTGATAATAAATGACCACTTCAAATCATCCAGACTGTCATGATACAATATTTTAATGCAGGAATTTCTCTCGTTCACTTTCGCGTGGCTAGGTTTAGTAAGACGTGAATGATATCCCTTCACAAGTAATAATTACAGGTTTCGTTATTTTAACTTTTTTGTACTTTACTTAGGGTTCAGCGTAATAGTTTGCCGTGATAATTGAATGCTAGTGTGATAATAAATGACCACTTCAAATCATCCAGACTGTCATGATACAGTGTTATGTTGTTAGTGTTAGTGTCACAATATTTTAATGCAGGAATTTCTCTTACCACCACCCCCCCGAAATGAACGAATGACTCGAAAAAAGATTCGTTCATTTTACTGAACGAGATTTAAAGAACCGAGTCGGTAAAATGATCCAAACTTCCCATCACTAGTGTGTGATGTGTGTGTGTTTGTGTATTTATCAGCATGAAGTAGGTAGGAGCAGAGAGCTCTGCGTGTTGATTCGCCGACTAGAAGAGAGGGAGGTGGAGACTGGGCGGAGTCTGACGGAGCAGGCAGAATCAAACCGACAGCTGAAGCTGAAGAACGATGAACTACAGCAACACCTGGAGGGAAAAGACAACTCACTGTCACAAGCCAACCAGGTGTGTGTGTGTGTGTGTGTGTCATGTAACTTCTGCTGGTCTCCCTTCACTGGCTCCCTGTAGCTGCTAGAATTACATTAAGATATCTGGCACTAGATCAGCACTACCGATTTAAATGCTATGGTTCAGCTCTATTCTCCCTTTCAAACACATTGCTGTGTGTGTGTGTGTGTGTAACTAAGGAAAAAGGCAACTCACTGACACAAGCCAACCAGGAGTGTGATTAATGTGTGTGTGTATGAATGTGTAGTTAACGTGTGTGTGTTCATACAGACTGTGGCTTTCCTGAAGAATGAACTGAGGGACCTGCATCAACAGCTGCGAAGACAGCAGCGTAATCATAGGTACACACACACACACGCACAGCCAGCAGAGTGGACATAGTTATACACACACACGCACACACATACACACCCATATGTATACGTTATGCTTTATTCTCTTTGGTAATATTTATATCAGGGATGATATTTTGCTTTATTGAGCACTCTAGTTTGATTTTTCTTGACGAAGAACTTTGACCATCATCCTAGCACCTTTGACTTTTTAACTCTGACCCCTGCGATCTCTGATCCCTATAGGACACTGCAGGATGTGAATGAGTCGCTGCAGGATGGGGAGAGCCAGCTCAAGGTTGTGGTACACACACATGTACACACACATGTACATACACACACACACACACATATGTACATACACACACACACACACAGACACATAAATAGGGCCTCATGCTGGAAGCGATATATGAACAAATTCCCTCTTATTTTTATTTTTACTTACAATCTATTCTTATTATTTTGTAAGTACCCATTGATTTCTGGAATTCACCAAATAGTTCTCTGGTTTCTGCTCTTGTACTTAATTTTTTATTGGAGACTTAGAAGAACATCTTATTTTCACAAGGAAAACACACACACACACACACACATTCTAATGTCTGATATTTTTTTTTTTCAGCAAACAAAGAACACTCCCAGCTCTCCTCTCCAATTAGACCAGCTGAAAACAGCTCAGGAGTCACTGGTCTGGTCAGAACCACTGGTCTCAGCTCACGCCCAGAGTCCGCTGGTCTCAGCTCACGCCCAGAGTCCGCTGGTCTCAGCTCACGCCCAGAGTCCGCTGGTCTCAGCTCACGCCCAGAGTCCGCTGGTCTCAGCTCACGCCCAGAGTCCGCTGGTCTCAGCTCACGCCCAGAGTCCGCTGGTCTCAGCTCACGCCCAGAGTCCGCTGGTCTCAGCTCACGCCCAGAGTTCACTGGCCTCGTCTGATGCCCAGAGTCCGCTGGTCTCAGCTCACGCCCAGAGTCCGCTGGTCTCAGCTCACGCCCAGAGTCCGCTGGTCTCAGCTCACGCCCAGAGTTCACTGGCCTCGTCTGATGCCCAGAGTCCGCTGGTCTCAGCTCACGCCCAGAGTCCGCTGGTCTCAGCTCACGCCCAGAGTTCACTGGCCTCGTCTGATGCCCAGAGTCCGCTGGTCTCGTCTGATGCCCATAGGCTGCTGGAGGCTCCAGTTTCTGCGATTAAAGAAGAAGATGCGGATGATGGAGATGAGTACAATCAGCCTGGTGAGGAGTGCTGGGGGAAAAGAGTTACACACAGACACACAGACAGACAGACAAGGCAAGGCAAGGCAACTTTATTTATATAGCGCATTTCATGCACATGTGCAACTCAATGTGCTTTACATATACAATAACAGGAAAGACAATAAAGATAAGGATACAATAAATAAAAGGATACAAAAATAAGAGTAAATTGAAACAAGTAAAAAGAAGATGGATGATAAAAAAAAACATAAAATAAAAGATTAAAAAGTAAGTGTACTGGAAGAACATAATCATATGGAATATAGGTGCTACAATTCACAGTTTAGACAGGTACTCCTGTAGCAGGCAAATCAGTGTTCATAAGCCCGACAAAATAAGAAAGTTTTGAGCCATGATTTAAAAGTAGGAACCTCTGGGGCACATCTAAGTGTTTCTGGGAGTTTGTTCCAGGAATAAGATGCAAAATATTTGAATAATGCTTTATCATGTTTTGTCTTAGGTCTATAAACAGTTAGCAGTCCCTTTCCAGACGACCTAAGGGTTCTTGATGGTTGATAGGGAGTAAGAAGATCTAGGAGGTATTTTGGGCCCAAACTATTTAGGGTTTTTGTAGGCCAATAAAATAATTTTAACTGTGTAAGCCAGTGCCAAGATCTGAGAACTGGTGTAATGTATTTGGTTTTTGTGAGTACCATTGCAACTGCATTTTAAACACGCTGTAGTTTTTGAGGGTTTTCTTAGGAAGGCCGGTATAAATCCTGTTGCAGTAATCTAGTCTATTAGAGATAAAAGAATGGACAGACAGACAGACAGACAGAAAGACAGACAGAAACACACACACTCACACACTCTCACACAGACACACACACACACACTATATGTATATTGTATGTGTGTGTGTGGAGGCGATAACTCAGTGATGGGTTCTTTATAATACAGGGCAGGACTTATTACAGTTACAAATCTATCATGTTTGGTTTTAGTGTTATTAGCATTAGCATGTCAGATGATGTGGGTTTAGTGTTGTTAGCGTTAGCATGTCAGATGATGTGGGTTTAGTGTTTTATTGGCATTAGCAGATTCTGTTCTGTAAACAGCTACAGATTAAAATACCGTAATTTCCGGACTATTGAGCGCACCTGAATATAAGCCTCACCCACTGAATTTTTCAAAAATAATTATTTTTAACATAAATAAGCCGCACATGTCTATAAGCCGCAGGTGCCTACCGGTACATTGAAACAAATTAACTTTACACAGGCTAAAATTAATATCAAAAGTAATACAATAGTGATGCATATTATTAGTTTTGCCAGTTACGATAAGTGCACTGTTGCTTTAAGAGAGCACAGTTGCAAGAGTCAATCAGAAGCTAGAACGTTAAATTGAAGACAGAGAGATAGAAGAAAGACGCTAGTTTGAAACCAGTGAGCTAAAGAACTTGAAGGCTGGATTTGTATTGTAGTAAACTTTTATTTTCTAAAGTGTTTTGAGTTGTGTTCTGTCTATGCCGGTAGACTGTGGTTATTTTGACATTAGTGAAGTTATTGAGAGATACTGAGAAATCGCGTGGAGCTAAGCATCCATGCGGCTGCATCCATGCTAGCATCCTAGCTCCACAAAGCCACCGTAACAGGTATCATAATCCATAAATTAGCCGCGTCATTGTTTAAGCCGCGAGGTTCAAAGCATGGGAAAAAAGTAGCGGCTTATAGTCCGGAAATTACGGTATGAATAAATAAATGCAAATGTAAGGCAAGGCAAGTTTATTTATATAGCACATTTCATACACCGTGGTAATTCAATGTGCTTCACATAAATAAAAGCAAGAGGTCAGTACATGATCATAAAAACAGTAAATGATAGCAAATAAAAGCATGAGAACATTAAGGCATAAAAACAGTAAAAGATAGGAAATAAAAGCATAAAAAAGAATAATAAAAATCATTAGTCTACTACAGTAAGCAATAATGCTTCAAGGAACTGTTCATAGCCAGTTAGCAAAAGGCATCTGAGAAAAGTTTGGTCTTTAGTCTAAATTTTAAACTGGGAATAATTGGAGCGTTTTTAATGTCTTCTGGAAGTTGGTTCCAGAGGTGAACCCTATAGTGGCTGAGTGCTGCTAAACTCTGTTTAGTTCGGACAGTGGGTTTTACTAATAGATATTTCTGCTGTGATCTGAGAGATCTGAGTGGTACGTACTGCTGAAACATGTCGGATAGATACTTTGGCCTTATCCCATTAAGTGACTTGAAAACAGGCAGCAGTGCTTTAAAGTAAATCCTGTAACTTACTGGGAGCCAGTGCGGGTATTTCAGTATAGGGGTTATGTGGTCAGTTCTTTTTGTTTTTGTAAGAACTAGGGATGCACCGATACCGATACCAGTATCGGTATCGGTGCCGATACTTCGTTAAAATACTCGTACTCGTACTCGTTTTGAATTGCCGATACCAAGCACCGATACCACTCATCAGTATTTCACTGCATCAAACTGGCCGGGCTATGCTGACACAAAATGTGATTTATTGTCCTACCTGTCCTACCACTCTCTGCCAGACTAGTAAGTAGCTTATTTGCCGTCTTGTGTTGCATTTGCTTGATGTTTGACTGTGTTAGGAAAGTTTGTCATAGTGTCAAAGTATTTCAGTATACAGGTTTCGCTAAATTTAGCTGCTAGCATCTCGTTAGCGATTAGCAATTCCGTTATGCTGCCTTAACGGCGATTTGGGCTCATTTTAAGATAAATGACGACGACAGGAGTAAGGCACAGTGTAAGATCTGCACTGCTACGGTGTCGAGGGGCGGAAAGGAAAGTACTTTGTTTAACACAAGCAATTTGATTAAACTCCTGAAGACACACCATAGTGCTAAGTACACAGAGTTCACTGATGCTAGTGGCGCAAGACCGAAGTAACCAATCTTAACTGACGTCTTGCAAAAGAAAAAAACGCGCACGCACACACAGAGAGAGAGAGGTAGAGAGAAAGACTGTGCCACATAGGTTAAGTGATTGTTTGTGTACTTGAGCAGGAGATTCTTCTGATCCTTTTGTAACTGAAATGTGCTCTTGTGCTAATCCAGTAATAGTTCTGTTCACTTTTTGTTAAGCAGACTGTGTTGTTAACTATGCAGCAAATTGAATTGCCTTTATCTGGTTATATTTGCTTGGGATAGCCTTCTGTTAATTTTGTACCATAGGCTTGACATAATCTGCAGAGGATAAAATAAAATCTGCCTCCAAATTAATTGCACTTTCATGGAGACCAAATCTAAGAAGTATCGGTATCGGTACTCGGTATCGGCAAGTACACAAAAAAAATACTCGTACTCGTATCGGTTTGTAAAAAAGTGGTATCGGTGCATCCCTAGTAAGAACTGCTGTACTGGCCTCACTGAGCTCCTTAGTCAGTTATTCAGTAAGTTAAACACCGACACAAAACAATCTTGATCACCGAGGGTGAAGTTTATCTTGGTAATGGTGTGAAACTGCAATACAGATATGTACAAATACGATTACAATTACAATAATAATTACGATCGATTACAACATCGTAATACAAAACATAGTACAAAAGTATCAAGTAACCTATTAGCTAACGGCATAGCGATGACTAGCAACATCAGTGTATCCAATAAATATACAATGAAACAATGTATTTACATTAACTAGTAGCCTATCTCTTAGTGATTGACATTTCCTGAACATTTAAGTAATATATCTATACTTACAGAAAAATGCCTTTTAAAGAGCAAACGAGGGAGTCGTTAACAAACACATAAGCAAACTTTTGATATTAATTTTCTAACTGCCGAATTATGACCGAATTATGATTTAACGGTCTTTGTTATTTCTTGTTTTTTGAACTCCTTCCCAACAATCGAACGTTCGCTGGCGGAGCCAGAACAACTGCTGCTGAAGAGGCTGCTGCATTTTGTATCATTTGAAGCTGTTTAAGGTTTTTTTTAAGGAAGGCCTCTGAACAGCCCATTGCAGTAATCAATCCTACTGGTGATAAAGGCATGAATTCGTTTTTCCAAGTCATCTTTTGACATAAAACCCCTAAGTTTGGCAATGTTTTTGAGATGGTAGAACGCAGATTTAGTAATTGCTTTCATGTGGCTGCTAAAATTCTGAGAGGACACCAAGATTTCTGACAGTATCCTTTGCTTTAAGTCCTTTTTTGTTAAGAAGGGTGGCAATCCTACATCTTTCCTCCTTTTTACCAAAAAATGATTACTTCAGTTTTGTCTTTGTTTAGCTGGAGAAAGTTCTGAGACATCCAGTGGTTAATGTGCTCAATGCAATCACAAAGAGATTCAAGGGGACCATAGTCACTAGGTGTCAAAGCTAAGTAAATTTGGGTGTCGTCAGCATAGTTATGATAGGAGATCAAATTATTCTTTAAGATTTGTCCAAGTGGGAGCATATAAAGGTTGAATAGAAGTGGACCCAAAATTGAGCCCTGGGGGACTCCACAGGTCAGGGACGTAGGTGTTGAGGTGCAGTTGCCAACTGCAACAAAAAAGCTCCTGTCTTGTAAATAGGATTTCAGCCACTTGATAACAACACCTGAGACGCCAACCCAAATGTAAGTCTCTACTTTTCTGTTTTTGCAGACAGAGCTGACCCTGGGATAGAACAGACCACCTCCCCAGCTGAAGACATAAAAACTGAACTGATGCAGGTACAGTACAGTATTTTTTGTAAATACTAAATGCTAACAAAGCTAAAGCTTATAACACTAAACCCATATCTTCTGACATGCTAATGCTAATAGCACTAAACCCATATTTGATCATGCTGATCTTAGGAACTTGAACTTGGAACTTAAATAATGATTTTAGGAACCGTCAGTATTTCTAACGCATTTGGGGAGTTTTTGAGAGCTGAGTTGTTGAACAATTGGTAATTTACCGCATATATAGATTGACACACACTATGCAGTCTAATACTAATGCAGTCTGATACTCCAGTCGTGCAATAAATCTTAGCTTCATGGTTATAATATTTAGTATTTGTGTAAACTAATTTAGAGGGCAGTTATTTCAACTGTGTGCTCTTTTTGGAGACTACAGTTTGTGTTGACATGTGCAATGACATGTCTTTCTATTATTTAGCCACCCCATTTCAATCAGTGAGGATAGGCTAAATAAAAAGAAACATGTTTGTGTTCAATTCAGTGCAGTTTAACAGCACAACAAACTTCAATCTCCAAAATGATCATAAAGTTGAATCGCCACCTCTCTTAAACTGTTTCAACATAAACTGAACGTTATAACAATCCTGAAGTGGGATTTATTGCAGGACTGTTCTATTTGACTGCATTCGTTTTCGCTAGGTGTACCTAATATACTGGCAACTTGAAATTCTCCCTTCCTCCATGTGTTTTAGGGACAGGAGGACAAATCCAGCATACCTCTTGTCCTCAGCTCCAAAACAGACCTGTCCCCCACAGACCCCATGTGTCTGGCCCGGTTAAGGAGGGTATCAGTGGTGTTGGTGGATTTCACCAGGACACAAGGACGGCAAGGGAAGAAGGAAGAGCACCATGAAGAACAGCCAGAGACCCGTAAGAGATCAGACACACACACACACACACACACACACACACACAAATACACACTCTCAGCCCAAGACCCATAAGAGATTCAGTACTCCAGTATATTTCATACAGCAGCTCTCCACAGCTAATGTGGTATAGATAGTTTTTGATGTTTGTGTGTCTGCTTTTTTTTTTTTGTAAAACAGGAAAAGGATCATCTCCCTCATCCTCGGAGTTCCCAGCATCCCCCTCCATCTCGCGCACACAGACAAAGAAATCCAAAAACTACTCCTGTTCTTTGTGTGGCAAAACCTTCCACTGTTGGTCTAGGCTCAGGCTTCATCAATATGCTCACACCGGAGAGAAGCCGTACCACTGCACTCAGTGTGGCAGGAGTTTTACTGAGGCGGGGAGTCTCAAACGGCACGGACGCATTCACACCGGAGAGAGGCCGTACCACTGCACTCAGTGTGGCAAGAGTTTTACTGAGGCGGTGAGTCTCAAACGGCACCGACACATTCACACCGGAGAGAGGCCGTACCACTGCACTCAGTGTGGCAAGAGTTTCCATCAAAGCGGACATCTCAAACGACACCGACACATTCACACCGGAGAGAGGCCGTACCACTGTACTCATTGTGGCAAGAGTTTCCATCAAAACGAACATCTCAAACAACACCAGCACACTCACACATTAGAGAGGCCGTACCACTGCACTCAGTGTGGCAAGAGTTTTACTGAGGCGCGGAGTCTCAAACGACACCGACGCATACACACCGGAGAGAAGCCGTACAACTGCACTCAGTGTGGCAAGAGTTTTACTGAGGCGGAGCATCTCAAACGACACGGACGCATTCACACCGGAGAGAGGCCGTACCACTGCACTCAGTGTGGCAAGAGTTTTACTGAGGCAGGAGGTCTCAAACGACACCGACGCATTCACACCGGAGAGAAGCCGTACAACTGCACTCAGTGTGGCAAGAGTTTTACTGAGGCAGGAGGTCTCAAACGACACGGACGCATTCACATCGGAGAGAGGCCGTCAAAACGTAAATCTAAAAAGTAATCAGCACACTCACACATGAGAGAGGCTGTATCATGTTAATTTTTATTGCATAATATAGACTAGAGTACATATGTTGGGGTGATTGCATAGTATAGACTAGAGTAAATATGTTGGGCTGATTGCATAATATAGACTAGAGTAAATATGTTGGGCTGATTGCATAATATAGACTAGAGTAAATATGTTGGGGTGATTGCATAGTATAGACTAGAGTAAATATGTTGGGCTGATTGCATAATATAGACTAGAGTAAATATGTTGGGGTGATTCAATATTGAATTGTGTGAAAAGACACCAAAGCACGCCAGTGGAAAAGGTTTAAATTCCCCTTAAGCACTCACTTTACCGGCAAGCATTAGTTATAGACCAAACAGTGTTATTCTTGTCCACGCAGTAATAAATCAATAAATAAAGACGCCCAAGAAGCACACATTTTGTGTTAGACCTATTGTGTTCTATACCATACTGTATACTATATATACTTGTTTAATATTTCATATCAGTTAATTATAGCACACTTATCTCAACATGTAGGCTACATACAGTACCTAAATAACTGGTTTCATAGTCTCATCGGACATCAGACACTTTAATCCAACTTAAACTGAGCTGCAGTAAAGCAGCAAATATTACAGACAAAACCATAATTATTATCACGAAAAGAAGCACAAGAGAGAGAGAGCGCTGAGGAAAAAAAAGTCATTTATTTATTGCCTTCTCGGCATCTAAGAGATTGTGGTCAGTTCCACTGAAGTCTGACCCCCAGGCTGCATGGGCACAGCCTCCTCCTCTGCTCTCCTGTCCAGCACACTCACACAGGGGTGCCCCCGCCCAGCACACTCACACAGGGGTGCCCCCGCCCAGCACACTCACACAGGGGTGCCCCCTTCTCTGCTCTCCTGCCCAGCACACACACACAGGGGTGCCTCCTTCTCTGCTCTCCTGTCCAGCACACTCACACAGGGGTGCCCCCGCAGGTAGAAGCGCAGTGGCTTGGCTGCCCACTCCCCGTGGGACTGGATGCCGACGCGTCTGGAGGTCACCATCTCCCCCTCCTGCAGCGGCCTCTCCTCAGGGTCTCTCTCCAGCCACACGTCTGGGTCGTCTGCCAGGTCTCTGCGGTCAAAGGCCCGGGGGACATCCAGGGCCTGGCACAGCTTAGAGGGGCCGTTGCAGAGCTCCTTTTCCTTCAGGGGCCGCGAGCTCTCTTTCCTGCGGGCCCCCCGGAGTCGCCTCATCACAGCGTGGCCCTGCAGGGGCTCCAGCGATCGCAGCAGCACAGCCGCACCCTCCCCTGCACAACACACACACACACACACACACACACACACGCACACGCACACACACACACACACACACATCAAAACACACACACACACACACACACAGACACACACACACACACACACACACACACACACACACAGTCACACACACACACACACACACACACACACACACACACACAGACACACACACACACACACACACACACACACACACACACACACACACACACACACACACACACACACACACAGTCACACACACACAGACACACACACACACACAGACACACACACACACACACACACACACACACACAGTCACACACACACAGACACACACACACACACACAGACACACACACACAGTCACACACACACACACACACACACACACACACACACACATCAAAACACAGCAGGGCAGTCAGCCAGGCTCCACTCCATCTCCTTCCTCCCAGGGTGTGTGTGTGTGTGCGTGTGCGTGTCTGTGCGTGCGTGCGTGTGATTGTGCGTGTGGTATTCTGCATCTCCCAAACAAGCGCCCTCAAAACCAACAATACTTAACTCGTGACATCTGATGTGCCCTTTATAATGAATAACACTCTGGAATGAAAAATACCACCCAGAACAAAAGCAGCAGCTGACCTCACAGCAGCTTTATAAACCTCGAAGCTTGCACCTGTGGGGGGAAGCCCACTGTGTTCGTCTTGTTTGTGCGAGCGTAACGTCAATGCTATGTGCCTTAATGAAAAAGAACCTTCCATTTTATGGGGTAATTATGAGAGTAATTGGCAGAGCATGGCGGTGGGTTTACCCTGGCTGGAGATGTTCATGCAGAGGTAGATGCCGTAGATTGGGTAGACGTAAATGGTGCCAGGCTTCATGAACATGGCCAGCTTGCGCTCCGTGCGCTTCCCGCAGGCTGAGTGCGAGGCCTTGTCTTCGCCCCCCAGGTAAGCCTCAGTCTCCACCACCCTCCCCCTGAGCTCCAGCCCATCAGCACAACGCCTCACCAGCACCTGACACAGGAGAAACACAAGACAACAACACCGTTTGTGCATCCATTTTGTTTTTGTGTAGCATGCATTATGAGGTTTTAACTGCTGATCATGTTGATTTACTGAGCTTAATATTACATCACTTCGATTGATACACATCTAGGCCACAAGATCATCGTCGCTCGGCTATTGACTTTCTCGCTGCTGTTAACTATGCACCCAGCAGATGGCGCAAGTGAGCTATGGCCTTCGTGTCATGGGTGGCTGAAGACATTTTAGAGTAGACGAAGCACTGAGATCAGCAGAGTGTGAAAACCCACAAGTCATCAGTGCTCAGTCCTTTACTGCTACGCGTTCACTGTGATGGCAGTGTGGGTTGGCTATAAGAATGCGTAGTCACACGGGGGGGAGCACTAGCGTCACAACCTATTAGGCTAAACAGCCAGTCCGGATGCCATCCCACAAGATTACTGCTTTCATACTTTTTTTTTTCTTAAGCGCTCAACGCATCCAGACACTTAAATTGAAAACATAAACATGAGTGTTCTCTATGCCGGAAAGAGCCATAACGGAAAATAAGGAATCGTGCAATTGCTTGCTTATAAGGACTGTCTCCCTGCATAAATGAATAGCGGCGCCTTGGGCTGTTTTTGAGCTTATTCCAGTGCACACAAGTTCTACTTGAAGTAGTTAAAAGTGTGCTCAGGATTCAAGGACTTCCACGCTCAACCTATTTTCAGCTCTTATAAATGATGCATTAGGTCTAAGAAGGCCATAGAAAAGATGCAATTATGTAAAACGATTTGTTTTCTTTTAATTTAACCTTCTTTACATGCTAATGATTAGTCTGTGTTAAGTGTTCAAGGGTTAAAAGGTTGCCTATACAGTCCACTTCTCACAGCCTATGACTTAGCTCCACATAACACCACAATGGCATCAGTAACATATATGGCAGGCCTACCCATTTTCAAATTGACACAATACTGTGGTAAGTGATCATATTGGAATGCTGTCACAATTATGCTTGTTCCTCACCTTACCGAGAAGGGCTTTGGCTAAGCAGACACAGGGCTGGTTGAAAAAGTCTTCTCCCAGTTTGAGGTTATCACTTTTACATGAAAAGTACTGACTCTTAAATTCACGTTGGACTATATCTTGCTCAGTACCGCCCCCATTTGATTGGGCCATACACTGCTTACCACTCGCCTGATTATCAGCCTCCTGTTCCGTTGCAAGTGAGGCCGTTTTTCGCTTGCGTGCTAGCATGTCTACAAAAGGCTAAGATATTTTAATAAATAGGCTAACGTTTCTTACCTTCCCACACAAGGTGAACTAACGTTATTCTTCAAATAAATTGTAAAGTTATAAACAAACCCACTCTTCTATCATTACTGACTGCCTGGCTAACACAGCTGTGATTCGTGCATATTATAGCCTAACTGTAACCGGTAAGGATCTGCGTCTCCTAGTCTCTTTGCTAGACGTTATTGTGTTCAGTTTCAGTGAAAACTGAACACATTCTTATCTCTTGCATGCTATCAGCAAGTTATAGTAGCAAAGCCAAGCCGTTTTTTTTTTTTTTTTTTACATTGAATGGGTTAATTAACGTCTGATAATTATAACTCATTATAATTGTATCTTAATGTCATTGAACTAACAAACCAGATTTTGGATACATCAACGAGTTTGAACGACTGAACTTCATTCAAAACGCATCCTTCCTTGCTTTACATAGGTTATGTTTGTTTTTGTGTTTGCAATGCATGCTGGGATATGTTCTTAAAGGGCCCGTGCTCAACTGTGATCCATACAAATTATATCACATTTTCTACTGCTGCTTCTTACTACTACTACTACTACAACAATCATAATAGTCGTATGATTCATTCACTTTAAGCAGCTGTAGTTTGCTGAGTGCATTTGATAGTGCTACACTGTGCTGCGCTGAATTTATTTTCTTATGTGGGCATAATTTAGTGTCTTCTTAAAGCTTGGATAGAAACTCCTTGTCCTTGTAACACTGTTCAGTTCTCATAGTTTAAGCCTTATGTAGTATAAATTAAGTATAAATGGACTCTTAATGTTACTTATAACTTGATTGCATTAGGTGGTTTGTGGTTAATTTAGTAAGGCATATTTATCCTTCTTCTTCTTCTTCTTCTTCTTCTTCTCTACACATTCCATTTTCATTCTCAGCGTCATTAGTCATTAGTGTACTCTGTTAAAAGGTCATAAATTGTGCCCATGCCTTCCAGCCTGCCTGCTAAGGAGGGGAGCTTTGCTAGTTTGACATCTTGCTGATTGATTTGGCAGTGTGATATTCCACTGCAGCATGCAGCAAGTGTGTAGAGAGGTATCAACAAGGGTTATTTGTCTTTGTTATGCCGTTGGATGAATTGAGAGCATTTTCCTGTTTGTGTCTTTTTTCTTTATGTTTTCACATGAACATGCCATGTCATCCTTTAAAACATTTAGCTGCAAGGTGCCTTCTAATTAATAGGACTGGTGGTAATAAGATTTCTCTCCGACCATGCTGATGAATGTTATGGCTTGGTATAAAAGGTCAGCTAGATTAATGTTCAGGATACAATTAAAAATGATTAAAATGCAGCTTAGTGAGTTGTTGGTGTTGGTTAGGGGCTCAGGAGACATGATAACCTGTCTGCCTGGCATTATTGGGACTGATAAGATAAGATCCATCAGACCTCATAAAAACATAAAAAAACAACTTTTGCCGTTCCAGCAATCTTCAAATATCCCAAGTGGAATCCTTAATTTTCCTTTACCTATTTCCATACATCCACACGTAGTAAAAAGGCTGTTGTTGTATAATATTAACTTCTTTGTATTATTTATGCGAGTCGAATAATGACTTTGGTTTTAAGATTTTGTAATTGAAGTATTCTGTAATGGGTCTCATTTGTTTGAAAGTTGATGGGTGCCTGCCACAATTTACTTAAAATACAAAATGGCTGCCATTTTATAAATATGAATGCGAAAGTCTAATCCAATTTTAAATAGAAATCAGTACGAGTGTATATTTAAAAAAGCTAATCACACAAATGTGTATTTCACTTGATAAATTAGGCTAATTGTTTTAAATAATTTCCTATCATCTCGAGCCAATCATGCTGTTAGAGCCAATGTCTCTGTCATACTGTTCCTCAGGTATGGCTTTAGTTTAAATGTCTCAAGCAGCTGAATGCCCTCTCTGCCGAAGCATTCAAGATAGGCATCATCAGCACAGAACTATAATTGTATTGTGAATGTTTAGGTACATGTCCACTGTCTGTCTTAGGGTGGTGCACAGATCAGAGTCAGTTCCCTGCAGCATCAATGTGTTGTGCCAGCTCGAGATCCAGCTCCTCATCTGCCCAGTCCAGACCGACTCAGTGACGGCTAAATTAGGCTCCACCACCGGCACTTTTTGTTTCTTTTTGTATCTTTTATTTTGCGTTAAAAAGTTATATTCTACATGACAGGCAAACTTTCCCTTATGTATTTGAAACATTTTGAAGTTATTTCAGTTTACTTTCACATCATCAAAATTTCGATTCTGCCAATTCTGCTTTAAGTTCACTACTGCCATCAATATACTACTAATCAAAACAAAACAGCCAGTCCGCCCTGTGCCACTGCTTGGGTAGCCTACACAATGTGTGAGGGGGTGCCACTGGGTGGGATTGATCCAGGCCTGACAGCAGGCCCATCTCCTACTGAAAATGTCCTGGGGTCCATCCTATGAAATATAGAACAGTTTGATGATCTCAGGTGGCTCTCATGATGGAAACTGGCAGAGCTGTCAATATTCATGTCAATCACATTAAATAATTAAGTGAGTTATGTTACGGTCTGGTTGTCAATCAGAGCAAGGGATGTAGTCAATAACGTGATCTAAACTGGTTATAAGAAGCAAGCCACTGATTTCTGAAGCACTGGCTTTGATGGGCCTAAAGAGGCTTTTGCTAATAGTTCAGCACTGGCCGTGTGTGCTTGATCGCTCTGATGGGGTTGACACACACCGTGCTTCTGTGAGCAACACACATCGGCGAACAAGGTGAGACAGATGTGCTCCTTAAACTTCTGGCTGTCTGCCCAATCTGGCCTCTGGGGACGACCCAACCAGCAGGCTGTCTTTGGGTTGCCTCCAGATGTCAGCATCTCCCCTACGAATCACCAATAGGCTATTTTTTTATGAAGCTCTGCCAAGGCAGCTTTGCTCACACAGAAAAAAGGGGGACTTTGAAGTGGTTGCAGCGTGTTACATAGCAACGAGCAGCCACAGACTCGCAGAACTCGCTGCTGGAGCTCCATGTTAAACCACATGCCATTCAGCTTTTGGGCATTGCGGCCCTCCCGCATTATAGGATGTAGGCTGGTTGGAAGAGGGTGTTGCAGAGGGGAAAAACACGCTTTCTTACAAAAAAAATGCTCTTATTTATTTACAGGGGGATGCGACATCCACCCAAAACAGATATTTACAAAATGAACCAACCTAAAGCCAAAAAGACAATGCACAAATCTGTGGTGACGAATCTCACAGCTTGGTCTATGTACCTTCTTGCAGCTTTTTCTAAGCATGTCCAATCTGTCTCTCTCCCCACTAGACAATGAGACACACCTTAAATAAGGCCGCCCATTGGGCTAAATTGGTCCAATCAGTTCCAATTTGGACCCATCCAATGACGTGGGGGAACCCGGACCCAACCATTGTGGTGGGGGAGTCCAAGTCCACCTCCCTTTATGGGCCACGGTGCCCCTGAAGCAAGGTGTTGATTGGCTGGAATTGTTTATGGCTTGGTCCGAGCCACTATGTTTGTTTCCCATTTACAGAGCCATATACACCAGTTTTTTTTTCTTTTTGAGTGTACACGCTGTCAGGTATATACAACAAAGTATATTGGATTAGAATCGTGGACTACGCCTTTAAGGCTGGGTGTCCTTCAGACACAAGCGGGACAAATGGCGAGGGGTCATATGGAGTGGTCTGTGACAGGGGCTGGTCTGGTTGTTTGGGCATGAAGTGAGCCACCGACTCCTGGGTCAGACAGAGCTTTGGAGGCCAGCCAGCGAGAGCGCTGAACTTTCAGGGATTGCTGGGCTCATGTGTAATCGTGGCCGAAATAGGTGGGGGGCACGTGGGAGGTTTCTAATGGGGAAGCTGATACCATCAAGTAACCCAAGGATGCTATAAACATTCCAAGATGGAATACTCGCCCAGCTCACTTTTATGATGTCACGGCAACTGTCCCTGTGTAACTTTTATCACTTGCTATTGGGTTATATGATAGCACAGAATTAGACACCAATAAATTACATTTATGAGTTAGTATATCCCCACTTGTTCCCTATTAGTGTATCCACTTAAGATTGGCAAAGGAACTTTCCCAATAATCACATGTAAACACATTATTATTAGGCCACGTAAACCAATAAAAACGAAGGGAAAATTGATTTAAGTTGTTTAGTGTTTGACAACAATGATAAGAGATATGACTTATCTTGTCTGTTTTGTGTGGGAGGTAAAATGCGCTAAAAAAAAACAGCCATCCTGACCTTTTCAGGACATGAAAATGGAGGTTAAGTGAGCTGTCTTAGTACTAGTGCCGTGAGACCTCTGGCTGTGGCACGTATGACGAGCTAGGGTGGGAACCAGACTCGACAATCCACAAGAGCGCAGCGCAGTGTGGGAGGAGGCCAGGAATGGCTGCCTGATTGTGTCATGCGTACAGTGTGCTGTGCCGGCTGCCAGAGCCAGAGCCATTGTTGTAATGCTTTGGCTCCCATTCACATGAGTGTCAGCAGATCGGCTGCAGTCTGGCAGACGCTTCCATCATCGTCCCAGTGATGAGCTCGCCCCGGCTCTTACTTTCTGGCACACGGAGCATTGACAATACTCCTCTGTAGGGACGCCTAGGACTCCAGAGGGACACACACACACACACACACACACACACACACACACACACACACACACATAGACACAGACACACACATACACGCTTGGATGCTCACCGCACTATATCCTCAAAATGCTTCAGGATGTTTAACGAACTTTGTTGGGTTGCCTGCTGTCGTTTTCTGTTGAAACAGCTCCGGGCCGTGACATTGACTTTGATGTGCTATTTGGAGAACCCTGGGAATCCTGTCAAACCCGAAACACGTAACACGTGAGACAAGCCTAGTCAGGTCAAAAATAGTACCTGGCTCTGTCCCCGCACAGATAAATGTTTAAAGATGTTTTTTTTTTAATTCGCACATTATCGTGACGTCTTATATGAGCACGCCTCAAAGATTTATGAGACACTGCTCACGAAGAGCATGAAAGAAACCTGACCTCGCCGCTGCAGGTGTGCTCAGCCCAGTGCACGCTGGTGTGAAATGGAATGATTTAAGTGTGTAAACACACAGATGGCATGGCTGCTCTCCGGGTTTTTCCGAGCAGCACCTGCTCAGTCCAGGGTTTCACTCAAACCCCAGATGGCAGATGACTGTGGAATGGATCCGTCATGTCCATCATATAGAAACGGTCTGTAAAACACATATAGGAATCACACCTGTCATGTTCAATACTTGCGTGAGAAAGCTGTGGTTGTATCCCATATTCATGCCTTCTCGGTAAAAACGTGCAGTCCAAATTCATGACTCACCAGTCTTTTTAACTAGAGACAACCCAATCTTTATTTTCTTTTCTACTTCCATAACCAAGGCCAAGTGGGCATGCGCACTGCAAACTATGTAGTGGTTTCATTTCACCCTGATAAATAAATACAAGCAGAGCAGAATGTTGTTTTTCCTCATCACCTTAGACTCGGGTCCACTGTGGCACAAGAGCTGTCAGGAACAGCAGTCACCCTGCCCATATGGAAAAGGTCTGTAAAACACATATAGGAATCACACTTTAAATGTACAATACTTGCATGATAAATCAGTGGCCTTGCATATATGTTTATACTAGAATGGATAATGCCCTTTAACATGAAAGGCAGGGCATATAAAATACATACCTTTCCTATGTTCCTGTATATTAAAGGGGCCATAATTATGTGTATGTACACACTGTTATCAAATATACTTCATAAAAATGAACACATATGAATAGGACTGGACCTGTTTCTATCTGGAATCTAAGGCGGGGATGAAGGACCGATTGCGAGGCTTAAATGATGCATGTCTTGCATCATACTTTCCACAGGCCTGTTTTGTCTCATCTTGAACTATTGTCTCTGTTAACAACGCTACACCTGCCGAGACTGACCAAGCAACCTCTTTTGTCCACCGTGCATTAGGTTTCAGTCATCTCACCCCATCCCATTCCACACCCAAAGCTAGAGCTTTCCTATATGCAAAAAATCCTTTTTTTTTTTTGGGATAAAAAACATCCCCAGTGGGTGATGAATACAACATAACTTGTTCTGACGGAAGATTTGAGGGCAGGCTGTAGAAGCTTTGGGACTGCTGTGTCTTCTGACACCCTAAGTTCTGTTTGCCTCACTGAACCTTTTCTAAATTTAACCTGATATATTTGTCAGCTGACATACAGATCCAGGCGTTACTGATCAGAGGCTCCACAGCCACCGCTTAGGTCCTTTCTCTTTCTCTCTATCTATCTTTTTTCTCTCTCTCTTTCTCTATCTCTTTTTTCTCTCTTTCTCTACCTCTCTCTCTATAGCTTTTTTTTCTCTTTCTCCACCTCACTTTCTCTCTATCTATCTTTTTTCTCTCTCTCTTTCTCTATCTCTTTTTTCTCTCTTTCTTTACCTCTCTTTCACTCTTATCTATTTTTTTTTCTCTCTCTCTCTCTCTTTCTGTCTCTACCTCTCTATATAAATCTTTTTTTCTCTCTTTCTCTTTCTCCACCTCTCTCTCTCTCTCTCTCTCTCTTTCTGTCTCTACCTCTCTCTATCACTTCCACACACACCACTGCTCTGTTTGCACAACTTTCCCTATTATCCACACAAGTGGCCAACTTTTCGGCACTCCTTCCATTGTGAAAATCTATTGACATGGATTTACTTTATTTACGAGGCTTATTTTTGTGCCAGGAGCAGCTCTTTCACTGTTCCTCTCATCTTATTTTTTCTTGGTTGGCTAGGCTTCTATTTTTTCAAGAGGAAAATAGGACAGTCATTGTAGTCCTTTCAGCTGAGCACCAAGTTCAGGGACATTCTTCGCACGGCGTGGAGGGATTCGTTATGCAATTATCCCTCTGCAGAAGTACTTGTTCCTTTTCATTTCTTTCTAGCTGAAGGCAGGCTCGGCTTCTGCATTGACAGCGTGGCTGTGAGAATGTTTAAAGACTTTTGAAATACAGTTTGCTCTGCTGGAACCAAAAAATCCCTACTCTGATATTTTTTTTTTACCCACTACTGGGAAAACAGGTTGATTGATCTCTAGGTACCTGATTTACCATACATAATATGGAGGCGACGTCTTGTCTAAAATTGTCAGACAAGAAAGTCATTATTGAAAGGAAAGGGTGATGTCATGTCTTCCCTCTATGGCAACATCTTCATTAAATCCATCTGTTGGATGTGATGAATGTTTAATGTGCGATCATTAATGTTTGATGGCACTTTTTTCTCTTCTGCTCACAGGTATCGGGCTTGGCACAGGTGGACTGGGGCTGCGGAGGTGCGGTGCGGTGCGGTGCGGTGCGGTGCGGTGCGGTGCGGTGCGGGGCTGGGTTTCTCCCCGTCTGCTCTGTGGGAGTTCTGAGAGCCGCACCTCTGGCAGTCTGTCAGGCTCGAGCTGGAGGAGAAACAGCTGGCTGACCTGCCTGTGCTTATGCATTCATCTTCAAGGGCGGGACCCAACTTCACACACACACACAAACACACAAACACACACACACACACGCTCTCTCTTCTCTCACACACACACACACACACACGCTCTCACACACACACACACACACACACACACACACACACACACACACACACACACACACACAAACACGCCCTCACACACACACACACACACACACACACAAACACGCTCTCACACACACACACACACTCATACACACGCACACTCATACTGAAAAAATGCACTCAAGACCTAATAGTTAAATAGCACACACAGGAATGTAGCCTGGTATGTTTGGATTGTTAGGAGATATCAGACCCAAGGTGGACAGAAAACAATGTCTTGAATGCGTAAAATGGAGACATATGCATTCGTTCTCACAGAGCTGGCGCATTCCCCCTGAGCCATTTGAATGTCATTTTCTGCAGAGGATGCATTTGTTAGTCAAATAGACTGCAGAGAGAGAGACTGCGACTTATAGTCTGTGGCGGAGCATTGTGTGCAGGAAACGCCACCCTCACCCCCCTCCGGCCGGCGCGGCCACACAGTCCCTGGCTGTTCTCCGATAACGGCCCCCTCGCCTAATGTCACACCTGCAAACCTGTAATAGCAGACAGCAGCAGGGGTGGGGGTGGGGGGGTGGGGGGTAGCCTGTCGCCTGTCGCCTGCTGCCTTATCTGAGTGAGGGGAGAGGTACACTCAGCACACCCTCTATAGTGCTTAATCTTTAACCCTGTGTTTGTCTTCCCATAGCCCTAGGCTGCTTTGGTTGATGTTGCCGCCTTTCTGAGAGGCCACAGTTTCCTCCTTAAATCTTTAATGCCCTCAGTGTTTCGCTCAGAACATGCAGTCAAGCTGCATTTAATTAAGTTGATTAAATGATATTGGATATCAGTGTTAATTAAAGTTTCATGAACTTGAGCCATTGTTATAACTTTCTTCACTTTTCATGCGTGCACTAGACAGATGGACATTCAGAACGGTTAAGTTACTTCCAGACTCTATATAATGTAATGGGTTCAATAACATGAATTGCTTCATATTACTGAGGTGATGGGAGTGGTGGCTCTTGACTTCAAGACAGCCACTGAGCAATGCGTGCAACTGCTGGCTGCAGTCCAACAACATCACTTGGTTCTAATGAATGTGACAGGAACAATAGTTTATACACAATACTCTGATGACACAGTGGGACTCACTGGCGGCTTCTGAGTCTCCATTGGCTGTGTGTTTGTGTGTGTGTGTGTGTGTGTGTGTTAGCGTGAGTGTGAGTGTGTGTGTGTGTGTGTGTGTGTGTGTGTGTGTGTGTGTGTGTGAGAGAGTGTGAATGTGAGTGTGAGTGTGAGTGTGAGTGTGAGTGTGTGTGAGAGTGTGAGTGTGAGTGTGAGTGTGTGTGTGTGTTCCTGCGTGCACTGTGATATCAGAACATGTCAGCAGATTCCACTCCTGACCTCTGAGCTTCGCTGTACAGTATGAAGCTGACTCTTGGCTCTGAATTATTTATGGCCCATGGCTGATTCAGTGAGTTGCAAAAGGAACTGCAAGCAAGATGTTGAGTTTTTGTCCCTGCTTAGCACTTCTTGCAGCCTACCATGTCCATTTATTGATTCCAATGCACGATTAAGATTCAATGTGGGGTGCAGTGCATTCGGTGTGTGTCACGGCACAATGGGCTTTGCCCCACCACCCCTCACCCCCCATCTCCCTTCCTCTGTTTATTTGTTTAAGAGGGCTGCTGTTTCAGAGCAGGGGGCTCAGATGGAAATTACATTTGGTGAGTTAGTTCAGCCCCTGATGGTGCGTCAGTGCCGTGGCACAAGCCTTGTTCTGTGAAAAAAAAAAACATCGAACTGCCACTCACGCTAACAAAGCAGTGGCTTGCGTAGCCTCAACACTCCTTCCTGAGTGGGAGCTGTTCTGGGCAGATGACAAGCCTAAACGCTGGGCTTAGGGAAAAGGAGAGAGCTGCTCCCTGCCTTTTTTATGGTCGGTCGGTCGGTCGGCTGGCTGGCCGGCGAGGAGACGCTTTTATGGGCCAGCTGCTTCTGCGCCTGGGTTAAAACACGGCTCTCGGGCGCAGTGCTCCTATCTGGCACTGACTGATGGCGTTTCACGGGAGCTTGAGTGCTCTCCCAGGTTTGGCTGCTGCAGATCCAACAGTCTTAACCCTCTTAACCCACCTCCCTCTCCCCCCCTTTACCCCCCCCCCCCCTGACCCCCCCATCCCTCCAAGGCCCATGGGGACCCAGGGCAGAGCACATTAATTACTGCAGGCCCATGGTATATTAATCAGCGGCTCCCAGCAGACCTCTCACGTCTCGTTGCACACTTCTGGAACCTGTGCGCTGTGCGCTAATGCGTCCTCTGAAAAAAGAGGGGAGGCGTTTGGATTCCCTTTGATTTTTGGCAGCCGCAAGCGTGGCGGTTCATGTTTCATGTGCCATGGTGTGTTTTTAACGCGTTTATAGCTGGAAAACTCTGGACACGGGGCTGACGCTGGGGCTCGGGTGAAACAGTGTCTCTGTTCGCCGGGCACGCTCCTGACGCTCCTGACGCCGGGGAATGTCTGGGAAGAGTGAGTCAGTGCAGAGGAGGGGCTGCTAGGCAACCTGATGTTTGCCCGCCCACCCTCCTGTTCAGAAACGGCCTCTCTGAGGCTCACCATGGAGCCTCTCTGAGGGGTACGCTGCACGCTCTCCCCCTCACCATGGAACTTCAATCACATCCTTACAGGCCAGGGCTTGATCTTGTCCAACGTTCAACCTGACTCTCTTTTGTCAAATGCTGGCTGTAGGCGAGAATCAGAACGTTGCGACTCTGTGCTATTGGTTGCATTAATGTGAAAACAGCTTTCTCTCTCTCTCTCTAGCTCTCTCCCTCTCTCTCTCTCCCTCCCTCTCTCCCTCTCTCTCTCCCTCTCGCTCTCCCTCTCTCCCCCTTTCTCTCTCTCTCTCTAGCTCTCTCCCTCTCTCTCTCGCTCTCCCTCTCTCCCTCTCTCTCAGTGGCCCAGAGAGACGTCCTGGCTCCTGATGTGGTACAGTGTTGACACATTGCTCTGAAAGAGGAGCTGTCACTGGAGAGTGCCCCCACGGATGACTTCTGCAGTGCCCCGGCCCTGGGCCCGCTGTTTTTCCAAGAGTCATATTCAGAGAAGTCTGCAGACAGTAGTCATCACCTCCTGAACCTCCTCCTGCACCTCCTGCCTTTCAGCAGGCAGCTCCCTCCCTCACTCCCACCTCCCTCCCACCTCCCTCAGCTCCCTCTGCGCATATGAACTTTCACCAAGAACATGACGGCGTGGCCGAGCCCGTTTCAAGTACACAAACAGAGGTCTCCCTCCAAGGTTCACATCATCTGCCTTCACATCATAGTTTCAGTACTGCTCTTGGTAAGCTGAAAGGGGAACCGAAACATCACACCCACCCACAGTTTTGTAGAATTTAGTTGTGTGAGGTGACGTCAATCACAGAATAACACAGAAGACTACTGATATTTTGAGATTACCAGTAAGATATGGTAATACCTCTGTGTAACATAGGTAAGCCAGGAGGCTTGAACTGTGGAAAAGGGAGTCAGAACCACTTACTGTACATAAAAGCCTCTGCCTGTGAACCTCAGGCTGCAGAGGTCCAAGTTTCAGAGTGGGTTAACCACCATCCTGGCATGGCTAGAATTGAACATTGTAATTGTTAAGTTAGACTGGGACCACAGTAACCCTGTAACAAAATATGAGTGGCGTGGTCTGAGTGATGGATGACGTGCTGATAGTTTTAGTGATGGTAGCTGCCCTTTCCAATTGTATGCTGGAGGAGTGAGAGCCGTGTCTGGAGTGAGCTGTCATGATTAGGATTGATGAGCATGCAGCCGTGAGAGCAACCCTGGAAAGTCCCTGGGGGCAAATATGGAGAGAATTTCAATGATATTTGTGGAGAGAAAAAGCTAAATGTCACTCATGTCAATTAGATTGTTTTGTCTTGGGTATTAGCAATTCACTGGTGAGCTAACCTGCTGCCCAAAGCTAATTAGTTGTGCCCTTCATTTTTACTCTCCTGGTTCCTTTAACTGTGAAAACTTTGAAATATCAGGTTTGGCTTGACGTTAGTGCAGACATATCCCCAAAGTTAGTTCTGTTTCTCTTGGCAGCCTATATTTCATGCTGTTTTCATGCTATGTTAATATGTTTTCTTGATTAAATTGTATCTGAATAAATGTTTGGTGGCTGTCTGTGTGTGTCTTGTTCCAAATGTTGATTTAATATTCGCCATCCTCTTTCTAAAGCCAAAGCCTCAGGTCATGATCAAATGTAGTCAAGTCAAGTCAAGTCAAGTCTTTTATTGACAGATGCACAGAACAACACAGAGTCAGACCGGGCACTGAAATTCTTATGACAAGATACTGCACAACAACCTAACATTACATAACATATAAATACTCTGGACATAATTTACACAAACAATAAACATATAAAAAAAAACCTATACTATCGTAGAAAACTAAGACATAAATACTAAATATGCTGACTATACTAAATATACAAAATAAATATCCAATGCAATACACTAAACATATAATTCACATATTATATATATATATATATATATATATATATAGAATGTATTCAATGAATATCTAGAAATGTCTAATCTGACATGACATACCTATGTATGTATTGTATGTAACATTAGAAATACCTGTAAGGAATTTTAGATGTACGTTTTCATCAAAACTTCTCTTTCTTCTAAACATAGTTGTTTATTTTGTGTCCCTTGGTGATTCTATGAAACATTTGAACTCCCCGGTCGTTTGAAATCGACACTACTGCGGGAAATGAAACTTAGCTATAGGGTTTGCCAGATAACTATGGCTTGTTAACGCAGAGACAGGCTTCACCAACCTTACTCCCAACATCCTTAAAGTTTCTGTTTAATACAGCTGGCGAATCGTTAGGATTGGTTAACCCACAGGATTCCATGTCCCGGGCACAGAAGAACAAGGCTTTCTTGCTTAGTCACGCCCGTACTCATGGGTGTGTTAAGTGATGGACCACCTCCATGGTCTACACCGATTGGCGTTTGCATTTGACAGGCTTGTCCTTCGACATAGCCCTTCTCCGTGGCCATGGGCGGGGCGCACAGTAGGCTATAGCGAAACTGAATTACCGGCAGACGCAAACTTACCCTGCCTGATCTTTCGTGTGTGGGAATGTACCGGACACTGCGTGGGAAAGTAGGGTCCCACAAGTAAATTTCGGGAATGTCTAATGATTTGGACCCCCTTTAGAGAACGTAGTTTAGGATCCGTCCGGTTACGTTTGCTGTTAGGGACAAATTTGATTTGTTTTTCCTACACAGAATGAAGTGACACTGCATAATTCATTCTTTGGATCTCTAAAATCAGGCTCCACAGAGCACATACAGACACTATCGTCGATTCCAGAAGACCTTAAGGGTAAGTGTCTGTTCTGTTGCCTTTTTCAGATGGTAATCGAAGTGCAAAAAGCAATACGCTACCATAAACATGACTGGCGCGTGCGAGTGTAAGGGTTACATTCCGAATGGAGTAGGCTATCGATTTGACTTTGCTATTTAATTCAATATACCTGACACGTAATAGTAAACATGGGTTAATTACATGTATTTCTTATTTGTGACTTGGTGTTTTATAGCGCATTTTACTGCATAACTAGCCACAGACTAGACGAGTTATTTTGTAGTTTGTGGGTAAATGTGATTTAAATTGAGCAGAAAAACACCGCTGTCCTTCAAAGGTAAATCCGGTGGTTTTAAAACGAAATGTACAAGTCTGGGTTCTAACATGTGTAATAAACCATTCACCAAGACATGTAGCCTATACAGTAGGCCAATCTTACTTGTTATCTTTAAATTCTATGAACCGCTTGAGACGCAGAAATCACATGATAGGAAGAATACGCGAGTGTGTGTTGGAGCCAACTCCTCGGCTGAGCCTGTCTGTCAACCAATGTGCGATATTCCTTCTAGGCTGCAGAACGAGCGAGGTTTCCATTTCACTGTGAATTTGAATCTGTCTGCGATTTTTACGCACAGAAGTCGTTGCAAGTTTGAGGTGGCGTGATTCGTCATCATACACACGGTGCTTACCTAGTGTAGTGTACATGTTAGCGATGAATAACTGACATACCTCGCCTCCATCTCAGCTATGCGCATCATCCCTTCATCATCCATAACATTACTGGTCTAGTGACCCCTTTTCCACGTTGGGTTTAGTCTGCACAACCGGACATTGGTGTTATTTTGTCGTCCATGCCCCACCTATATTCTTTAGGACGTTGTATTATTTGTGCAGAGGGCTAGTTGTTGTTTGTTGAACGCAAGTAAGTTGGAGTTTTTCATGTACTTGAGAATGCCCAGTGCACTTGTCTGAACTTGAAAATATCTTTCATGATGTAGCCCCCATGTCAGGCTGCTAGCTTCTAGCTTGGGTTGCCAATTTAGATAACCTGAGATCATGAAGCACAAATGCAAATTCGTTTACTTAACAGTTCTTCGTGTTAATTTATGAGGCTGTTTAGATTTCAGGCCCTGCTTTGGCGCACGGCTTCAATGCGAGCCCCCTCGTGCTTCCGAAATATTATCTCATGGAGGCAGATCGGTTGGGACGCTGATGTAAGGGCACAGATAAAACTGGAGGTATGACGAGTGGTGTCACACACACACACACACACACACACACACACACACACACACACACACACACACACACACAGTGGAGTCCACACCTCTGCCAGCTGGACGCAGACTCCTGTGGTCCACGAGGGAGGGTGAGAACGAGAGAAAGAGAGTGAGACAGAGAGAAAGGTAGGGGAAGACAGAATGTTTGGCAAAATGTAGTGAGATCCAGAGCGGGGTGTTGAAGGCAGCAGGTGGACTTTTCCAGGCCACTGTTAGCTGGTATGTGTGTGCTGCAGGAGTTGAGTGAGGGTGAGCTCTCTCTAGCCATGCCTGCGTGAGTCATGCGGCTGTATATGTCTGTCTGTCTGTCTGTCTGTCTGTCTGTCTGTCTGTCTGTCACACTGTCTGCTTGTCTGTCTGTCAGTCTGGCCAGCCTATCCATGTTTGTGTTCCACTAAGCGCACCATAGCACCTATTGCTCCTTTTTTGAACCAAGAGCACGGTTAGCCCATCCTGGGGAGAGAAGAAGAAGGAAGAGCAGGAGGAAGGAAGGAGACACACATGAGCCGCTCACGTTACTGTGAGCGGGTGACAGAGGCCACGGGGTTCTGACTCATACGACATCATCTCGGCACTGGAGCCTGGAATGCTCAACTTTTTATTGAGTCTTCCATTCTCTTTCTTTTTGCCACGATGATGCATCCTCTGTGCGGAAGCGGGGGAAAGAAAAGAAAAAAAGAAAAGAAAAAGAAACAAGCAACGGTTCCTGGAATCAGCGGTGATGAAATCTCAGTGCGTGTGGTTTCTATAAAAGCCATTCTGGGCAGAGCTTCCCCGGCCTCTTCCGGTAGTCTGCTAAATGGGTGAGGTCTTTAAAAAACGTCCATGTGTGCAGAGCACATACACCTCACAATGAGCCACTCAAGGTTGCCTAGGAAAGGCATAGACTCGCCGAGACAACAGTGTGAGGAAAGACGAGAAAGGTCCATATCCTCATGCACTGTATTGTTTGAGAAGATCATTGGCTGCTTTTGTGCTATGATACTAATGGTACGTGCAGAGGAAGCAGCCAGCAAGCTTTCAACAACATGCATAATACAGTGCATATCTCTCTACCTGATCTCATTGATTACAAAAGGCCAACCGGCTAGCATGAATGGAGAGAGTGGGGCTCAAGCTTTTTCCTCCTTCCTTTCAGTATGCTAACCAACCTGTATGGCCGCTTTTGGAAACAGGGCCATTGTTCTTCCCGAGCAGAGACACTGCGTTGTGCGTTGAGAGTGGACCATTCCCTCAATTGCTGACAAATAGACAGTGCTTCTAATGCTGCCTCCCCCAGGGCAATGAGGAGGCTGATGACTAAAGCAGATCCTCCCTGGCCGAGGGTGATCTGGGTGGGGGGACGGGGGGGGGGGGGGGGGGGACGGCACGGCCACGTTCACCTTTCGTCTGTTGTTTTCGTCTCTCCCCAGACCTCAGAGTGGTACCTGAAAGATTTTCCCCCTATATTGAGATGGATGAGTTATGCCAGACTCTCTCAGTGTTAATATGTGTGGAATACAACCCCCCGCACTCAATACACACACACACACACACACACACACACACACACACCCCGCACCCCACCTCACATTCAAGTCAGCAGAATTTTAACACAGTGACACTCTGCTTTAACAGCCACTGTAAATGCTTTCCAGACCAGGGTCACATTCATGAGTGCTGTCTGACATTGTTGCGCTAACAAAAACAGAGAAA
>NC_045152.1:4256858-4276858 GCF_900700415.2 Clupea harengus | reverse complement strand
TGTGTGTGCGTGTGTATGTGTGTGTGTGTGTGTGTGTGTGTTTGTGTGTGCGTGCGTGCGTGTGTGTGTGTGTGTGTGTGAGAGAGAGAAAGAGAGCGAAAGATAGAATGTCAACAAAAGATAAAGGGGTTGTGAGACTCAGACTGCGTTCGACCACAAGGTGAGCACCTGTGCTACTGTGCTACTGCGCCAGCGGTCTTAGCGCTCGTGCTAAAAGCAGCCCTCATAGCTTCCTGCCCATGGGAGGGCATTAGAGTGGCGCTTTAAGTTACACTTTAATTATCGGTCCTCCCACCTGTTGCCCTGTGCACTTATCTGATCCTGCGCATTTTTCAAAGCTAGTGCACATGAAAGGGAGGCGCCCCGACCACATCGTGCTCTCCCTACCCATAAGGCCCAGGCTTGTGGTGGTGGTGGGGGTGTGCAGGAACAGGATGAAGTTAAAGGAAGCTGTCTCTTGCTGCTGGAGGTTGTTGCTCTTTGTGTGTGTGTGCGTGTGTGTGTGTGTGTGTGTGAGAGTGTGATTGTGATTGTGATTGTGTGTGTGTGTGTGTGTGTGTGTGTATAAGTGTAAGTGTGTGTGTGTCCGTGGCTCTCCCTGCTATCATGCTGCAGTGACATGGAGCCAAGCAGCCCAGACCGACTCCAACAGCAGAGTCAGCAGTGGCCGTGGCAGCCGTGGTTTCTCTTCCTCCTCCTTTCCTCCTCAGTAAAGGCCCCCGGGGGGGGGGGGGGGGGGGGGGCACTGGGAAGAGGCTCTTGAGTGGCACATGAGGTCAGGAGCTTCTTAGAGCATTACGTCCACGTCCGTCTCTGCGTCCACACCTACGGTTGACAGAGATGTCCCACCTCTCCCACTGTGAGTGTCCTGGGGAGAGAGCCATCACATTGAGGGACAGAACCCCTTGAGAATGTAGACAGAGAGAAAGAGAGAGAGGGAGATGGAGAGAAAGAGAAAGAGGGGGAGAGAGAGAGAAAGAGAGGCTGCTGGCTTAACATGCTTTTCTTTCTGCAGATTGATTTTTTTTTCATCTGCTTATTTGCAATTATCCAATAATTAGACACACCTGCTTCCCTCATACCTTGTGTACTCACAGTTCATTCTCTAATTCTCAATGAATGATGACGGCTTAAAGAGCAAAAACAAGAGCAAGACTGCATGGCTAGATCATTTCAGTTAAGGCTGCTGTTAATTACGGGCCTGACAGACACTTTTGTAATAACGGTGTAAGAAAGTCAACATGACTCATGAAAATCACAAGCTAAACCTTGTAGTAATTATGTGTTTAGCCCAAAACAGGAAATGGTGTGGGATTTCATTTAGTTGAAATGTAGCCAAATGGTTTATGGTTTCTCTGTAGCTGGCAGGAGGGTGTTTCTTGTTTTGGGTGTGAGTTGAAGTGTTTCCCTTTGAAGCTGTGTAGTCTCTGTCCCAAACCCCAACCGTCCGTTGCAATGCGTCAGCCCGTACTGTAATCCTGGCACTTCCCTTCTGACAGTGAAATCCTTCGCCCTTCACCTGTGTTTCTGAATGGATCCTTCTGACAGTGAAATCCTCCACCCCCTCAACTGAATGGATCTCGCCAGTTTCGTTTTGACAGGATGGTGTGTAGATGTGATATGCGGCCTGTTCTCTCTATGGACCCACTAGCCATGCAAACATCCGTGGAAGACGTGCGGAATACAGAGGTGTGAAAGTTCTCTGTTAGAAAGTAAACAGAAAGTAGTGTGCGGCCATGTTCTTCTCTCTGTCAGCATTCAAACTCAGGGGACTACCCTTAGTTTCAGCTCTACTTTGAAGAGTTGTTTAAAAAAGCAAATCCAGTTGGGATTGAACTTAACTTAAACTTAAATACACACATTAAATACTAACTTAATACACACTTATACACACTTAATTCACACTTAATGCACACTTAAATACACACTTAAATACACTCTTAAATACACGCACACATTAAATACCTTTGTGGCGGCTGTGGCGTTTGCAGAAGGGAAGTTAAAGGGATGCCACTCGTCAGGGGGAGTGGAGTGAGGAGTGACATTTGTTGTTTCCTCAGACGCTCCGGAAACGGAGAAGCCTCACAGACACAAGTGTGCTTCCTGTCTCTGCTGTCCCTTTCCTTCCGCCCGTGCCAAAATAGTCTGAAAGGAGTGACCCCCTGCCCCGCTTGCCTCCCACAGAGGAAGTGATGTCATGGAAAGTTTGGTGTCTTCGTGGTGGGGTAGTCTATTTTTTGCTTGTTTTGATGGGCTGATCCCACCAGGACACTGTTAATGTTATCGGGTCAGTGTGTTCATAGCCCATTATCACTGGGTGGGCGCGTACTCTATGGTGGTGACCTCACGTTTACCCGTGTTAGCGCTTCCACATATGTCACCTTCCAACCAATAAATGACGGACCTCCAAGTACTGTCTTTGGAATGAACCGCTGGACGCCACCCCCCACCCCCCACCCCCCTAGACTGGGGCTTGCTGACCTCCTGAGCAGACCCATGCTCATCACACCCAGGCTGAAGGGACAATGAGGCTGTTTGTGGAGCTCCTCCAGGCAGACATTATGCTGGAGAGGAGCACTTGGATGGGAATCACATGTTGTTTGGGCAATGCTACGCTACGCTAGGCTCCCTTGGCTGCTGAGTGTTTTCCCCTTTACTCACTTAAACAGGCCTTCCCGCAGACAAACAGACGCTTGTCTGCATCGGAGAGCTCTGTTACACACAATGTTTCTCTTTTTCTGCACAAAAATAGTGAGCTCTTCCTAGTGCAAGTGTGTGTGTGTGTGCATATGTAAGTGTGTGTGTGTGTGCATATGTAAGTGTGTGTGTGTGCCTGTGTGTGTGTCTGTGTGTGTGTGTGTGTGTGCATATGTAAGTGTGCTTATGTATGTGTGAGTGTGTATGTTTGTGTGTGTATGTTTGTGTGTGGTGTAGCCCATCTCATGGGTCATGCCATGTCACACAGACTGTATGACAAGCTGTGAAAGGTCAGGAGGTCAAATGCTTTGTCAGCTTCCTGTCACAACGTTAGTGCTGATGTTATTGATTTTGCTAATGGAACGTGTACTGACTGTAACTTTGGCCAGTAGACTTGACCCACAGCTCTGTGTATCATCTCTTAGAGAGAATTCGTCTGAAAAAAAAAATAAGACAATGAGCCTAGCTGTTATACATAGAGAACCAATCCTACTGCCATTAACTTTGATAGCCACCCTCTGACACATTGGTTAATCATCATCAATCTTTCCTCATCTCCTTCCCTCATTCTTGCCGGATGAGTGTGTTTGCTTGGTGACACACACCTAGTGTGTTTGCGCGTCCTGAGATAAGGCCACGTGGTGGGTTTTGTGATAGTTGTCCCACGTGGTGTCCTGAGCTTCCCGGGCGCCGCGCCCTGTGTCTCTTGCCAGGCTTTCGGCCTTGTTATCTGGGCCACAGCTGGGATGAAAGCGGCCTGGGTGGTTCAGTGACCCCCCCCCCCCCCCCCCCCCCCACTCGCACTCCTACTCAGGGGCCGGGGCCTTCCTGTGTGGGGGCGGGCCACTGTGGAAGATAGGAGCCGCGATCCGTGGGAAAACAACCGCACAGCCCACACTCGCCACAGATAGCAGATGTGTGTTGGACGTGCGCAGAGAAGTGAGAGGAAGGCGCTGCCTCTCACGTCTCGCCCCAACCAAACATCGCTTTGAACAGACAGGGATGGCGATGTGATGGTCTCAGACGGTGTGTGACTAAGTGGCACCTAATTGTTATGTATCATGGTATTATGTTCCTCGCTGACACCCGTAGTAGAACCCCTGCATTGCATCAGGGGAAATGTATGCATACTGTGTTGTATGCAAGCGAGTGAAGTAAAGACACAATGAAGCCATCTCTGACTCTGCATGGTCTTATTCTGGAGTGATACAATTATTACCAAGACAGAACAACTAATAATCAAAGTTACACACACGCAGAAACACAGAAAAGCCATGTTCCTGCTTTCATAAGCACACGATTCATATAAGGTAATTAATAATACAAGGCACTTGATTATTATATTCTTAAGTCATTAACAGTGTTTGGAAATGATCTCCGTCAAATAGTGATAAGATTAATGGCCGAGGCCTGTTTTAAAACTGGAGTTAAGTTACAGCTCGTCTTAAGTATTTCATTTGTTTTAACTGATTTATTTTCCCCTTAAGAGTACACTCTAAATTAGTTCTACAAACACTGGCACCGGCCCAGACTAGATAGTCATTTACGGTAAGGAGTGTTTTTCCATCAGAGGGCTTTCCCTGGACCATGAAATATGCCCGCCGTCCAGAAAGGGAAAAAAAGGGTCTCTAGAGGCTTTGTTCGCTGTGCCAGTACTGAGATATGTGTCTGTGTGTGTGTCTGTGTGTATGTCTGTGTGTATGTGGGGGGGGGGGCTGTGGCTGACGGGTGCAGGGTACATGGGGTTGAGAGGGCTGCTGGTCTCTCTGTGTATGTGTCTGCCCCCTTCATAAGGAAACACACGCTGAATTATTCATGTTTGTGAAACTGCTGAATTATTTAACGAATGAATAATCTGTTCTTTTTTTTTCTTCTTCGTCTTCTTCTTCTTCTTCTTCGGCGTCATGCTGTGGAATACAAGTAAAACAGATGAAACAAACTCGCGTGTCTTCGAGGCAGTGTTCAGCGACTCGTTTTTAGAAAGGAGCTCCGAATCCGGAGGCCATAATTTAAGAGTCCCCCTCCATGAAATATACCAGAGCCTCAGACTGGTTTTATAGTGTTCATCTTTGGGTTTTGAGGAAGTGCCAACAGCGCTGTACAGAGTTTGGGTCCTCCTTTAGTGGCAATTATGCGTGCAGCAGGCCCCAGTGTTGCTGTTAAATATATATGAGACTATTTCTGGGGCTGAGTGTTGAGCACTGTATGGCTGCATCACGTTATAAACAACCACCGGTCACAGAACAATCCCCTGCTGACAGCCGCTAAAGGGGGGGGAGAAGCGGACAGGTCGACCCCCCCCACTCTCTCCAACCCCCCACTCTCTCCAACCCCCCACCCTGCAACTGAAACTTGTTTTGGCGTCGGCTCCCCGCTCCTCGCCCGGCTCGCTGCTAACGCTGGAACGGTGAGTGTTGAAAGTAATCAGGCCTTGGGTAATTACATCAAACACAGCCCGAGCTCATTAGGCACGCGGTTAAAGCGCCACTATCACCTGGATGCAGGGTCTGGTGGAGGTGGAGGTGGAGGTGGAGGTGGTGGTGGTGGGGGGGGTCTTTGGCAGGGTTCTTCGACTGTTAAACACTTCATGAAATCTATGGGAGTGATTGTGGCATACATTTTGCCTGACAAGGCTTTGCAGGATCAGGCAGGCTTATTACTGTGGTGCAGGCCACAACAGATGTCAAAGTGCAGTAGTATGTTCAGCACCTACCTAAATACACACGCCATGTTCCTTTAAGGGAATCCTATCTGCAGACTGGTGGCCCTGGCAGGCTGTGACTGAAGTTAACCAGGCACCTTGAATAGTTCTTTTCACCCAGGCCGTAGCCTGAAATCACTCACTTTGAAGTGTTTACTTTGCGCTGTGGAAACCTGGTTGTGCCAGTAAGGCGAGCTGTGAGGGTGAGCAAACACGGCATGAGATCCTCTGCCCCCCCCCCCCCCCCCCCCAATTCCCCATACCACACCACACCACTACCACCAGCCCTGGCCGTCCCAGTCTGCACAGCTGTGACACTTGATACCAGGGTCAGCTGTGGTGGGTATTCCTGTTGTGTGTGTGTGTGGATGTGTGTGTGTGTGTGTGTGTGTACTGTATGTGTGTGAGTGTGTGTGTGTGTGTGTGTGTGTGTGTGTGTGTGTGTATGTGTGTGTGTGTGTGTGTGTGTGTGTGTGTGTGTACTGTATGTGTGTGAGTGGTGTGTGTGTGTGTGTGTGTGTGTGTGTGTGTGTGTGTGTGTGTGTGCGTGTTTATGTGTTTGCTTTTGAATGTCATACGCTGCATGGTGTAGGGGTGACAGCTTGTCACGTGTCAGTGTCTGGGCGCGCTGCAGGGCTGTGACGTGACGTGTCCCCTGTGCCCGGGGGAGAGGCAGCGCGGGAAGCCAAGTGTTGTCTGTTGCCTCACATGATGCATGATCGAGGAGCACTGCCTGCAGGCCTGATACCCGGTCTCATCACAGAAGATTCAGAGAGTAGGGTTTGCTGCTTCAAAACCACTTTCAAGCTCTCACAAACTGTGTGTGTGTGTGTGTGTGTGTGTTTCTGTGTGTGTGTGTATGTTTCTGTGTTTCTGTGTGTGTGAGAGAGAGAGAGAGATAAAGATGCTTTGTTATTCATCTGATGGACAGTGTTTCAAAGAAAGAAACAGTGAGAGAGAAAGAGAGAGACAGAAGGAGAGAGACAGAAGGAGAGGCATGTGAAGGAGAGAGAGAGAGAGAGAGAGAGAGAGAGAGAGAGAAGGAGAGGCATGTGAAGGAGAGATAGAGAGAAGGAGAGGCATGTGAAGGAGAGAGAGAGAGAGAGAGAAAGAGAGAGTGAGGGAGGGAGAGAGAGGAGGAGATGGAGAGAGAGGGAGAGCGAGAGAGAGAGAGAGAATAAGCTATTCAGGGTGTTGCTGCACTGACGATTATGTCACAGCATCCCAGCATCCAAAATGGGTCTAGTCACCTGGCTCTGCCACCATCAGCCCATTCAAGATGCGTTTATTTTTAGACGCCTAATCTCTCTCAGCAGTCACTCACAGCGTCTCCGCTAAGCAGGAGCCAGCTATGCCGCTTCTGTCAGCTTCTTAATTGGACTCGCTTGGGTATGGAATGCTATAAATAGATGAAGCGCCAGATTCTTCGCTTAATGCACAGATATAGACCGATGGGATTCAGTCGAACTGAAATGGGACAGGGGAGAAGGGAGCGGTGTTGCACCTCTGCTGTGGGTCTGCAGCACGTGCATGTCAATAGCCAGATCAAATGCACTACTGCTAGTCGTGCCGTAACGCCGGCCTGGTGGAGAGGTCGATGAGGTGGAGAGGTCGCGGTGGAACCGGAGAGCGTCTGGCTTAAACGCAGGCCGGGGGGGGGGTGTGGGGGTGTTTTGCACGTGCTCTGCGGTCATGCGAAGTTTAACGCGCAGGCGTGCAACCCTTGGTTGGAGAGGTGGGGAATCCCCATGTTCGGGAGGAGCTGCCTTTCCATTTCTGCTGCAGGCTTCTCACACTAGCGTGCTAGCGTGCTAGCGTGTTAGCAGAACCAAAGGAACACACACAAAAAATGGGAACGTTGGTCTCTGTGATGGCTTGTGTTGATTTTGGCGGGCGTTTGTAGATGCTATCATGAGCTCAGACACAGTCCCATCCACTCCCTTCCCTATTTGATGTTTTATATCCATTGCATTGTTGCTCTTCAAACGTTTTTTTTTGTGCACACAAACAGGAAGGATAGAGAGGGAAAAGCTAGAGAGGGAGAGAAAGAGGGAGAGAGAGAGAGAGAGAGAGAGAGAGAGAGAGAAGAGCAAAAGACTTAGGGCTGCGGGGAGCAGGATGTGCCTCTCTCAGGAAGGAAGTGTCCAGCCTTCCCTAAATACAAATTAATGAGGTCATCCATCACCAACGCTCCTCGGCCCTGCGTGCTAACGCTCCTCACCGCTGCTCCCAGCAGGCACTGCACAGTAAGCCCAGGAACTCTGTCATTTACATTTAGTCATTTAGTCTTTTATCCAAAGCGACTTACATATGTGCGACTTACAATGTATACACATTTTACATTTTCACTGATGGCACACTGCACATCAGGAGCAATTAGGGGTTCAGTGTCTTGCTCAAGAACGCTTCGACAGGGAATCGAACTAGCAACCTTCTGATTACTAAACGACTTATCTACCTCCTGTACCACTGTCGCCCCTGTCACCCCCAGTAAGGTGCAGACCCGTCTCTAGGGCACCAGAGTCTTAACCTCTCCTGTTCCCTGATGACATAAAGAGTCACATCAGGGCTCTGTCCACACAGGTCAAGTTTAGTGTTATGCTCTGTGCTGCTGTGTCCGTTGACCTGACTTGAGTTCTCTGGAATGTTCCGCGAGAACGTCGACGGATGTGATTTACTACTGGGAAGTTTTAGAGGGTTTTTTTCTCGGTAAAGGCAAGACAAGAAATTGATTAAATATATTCATTTATATCCCATAAAAATAAATATGCCATTACCTAAACAAGGTATGCACCAAAATGAAATGCGGAATGCTTGGAAACACAGTATTAGGACAGGATACCATGATTCCAGGACAGGATTCCTTTTACTAGATAGCACTGCAGTTGTTTTCATAGCGTAGGCAACTTAATCCCGCGTTTTCATATCAGATCCTGGCCCCCGGGCTCAGAATTGTTTTTATTGGGTGGTCATCTGAAAGATGCTATATTTAAATGGTGGAAAATGGAAGGCAGGAAGTTTCCATTAAGACTGTGTTGTGTGAGATAGCACAAGGGGGGGGGGGGGGGGGGGGGGGGAGGAGAGCCTGTTGAAAAGAACACAATGAGGAGTGAAACGGCCCCGGCCCCTCCAGAGGGGCTCTTGGTCTGGCCCGACTAGCCTGGCTAGCCTCCTCCTCCTCCTCCTCCTCCTTGCGGCGGCGCCTCCCGTTAGCTGACTAACAGGCGACTGTTTAACTACCGCCCCTCACCTGCCACCTGTTTAGTCTGCGTGCACTCATACGCAAACAAACCCCTTTAGGAACATGACCAAGCACGTTTGACCAGAGGTTTACGAAGCAAGTCATGTGTGGTCATGTGTGTGGTCAGTATTATGTGAATCAGTATTATTTGTTTACATGGTCAGAAAATGTTGGGTGTACGTACGGTTGTATGACTTCACGGCTCTGACGAAAAGCACTGGGAGTGAAACACATGACTTAAGTGCTGGTGGTGTGAATAGAACAGCGTAGTAAATTGTGTAGCCCTTTTTGTGTATGGATGAGGAAAAAGCCCTAGAGTGAATGTGAAACCCAACGCAGACAAAGTGGGAGGTACAAGTTGTTTCTCGTGTGTCAGGTCGATGTTTTCAAATGCGGTCTTGAAAACACAGCCATTGCCTGGGGAGGATGAGGAGTCTTGATTGTCTGTCCACACATCCTGAGGTAGCTGTGTGGGGCAACACCAATTACCACGGCGACAAGCAGCTGTGTCTGTGCAGTTTAAAAAAAAAAAAACACAAAGTGTTGCATCTCGCTCCTGGAAGTGTCTGCCCCGCGGGCCAGCGTCAGCCTGGTGTAGCCATGAGGCAGGAAACTGATCAGGGACCAGTGGGAATGCCGGCAGGGCGCTGTGCTTCCCCCCCCTTTCTCTGATGATTGGGATCTCTTAGTCAAAACAAGTCTTTCTGAGTCCTCCAGATAACGCTTGAGTCACGAGTGCAGTACGTAACGCCAGGGCCCAGACAGATAGGGTAGATTCATTGTGGGAAAAACACTATTTCCCCTTTAGACACGAACGAGTGAGTTGTTATGTTTTTTTTTTCTCTTTTCTCTTTGCTTAGTGATTATATGGGTGTCTAGGCCAAGCCTTTGAAGAGGGCAATTTCCCTTCTGTCAGCCGGAGAGAGATGATTCATGAAAAACCCTCATGTGAATATATACCCACATGTAGGCTTCGCTCCAGTCAACCCTTCTCAAGGATATCACCCTTTTTCAAAGAACCCCCCCCACCCCCACCCCCACCCCCCTTCAGCTGCGTACAGGCGCCTCCACAGCAGTGAATATCTGAATATCTCACTCCACAGTGAGCCATGAGTCTCAAGTGAGGATGAATATCTCACTCCACCGTGAGGCCATGAGTCTCAGGTGAGGATGAATATCTCACTCCACCGTGAGGCCATGAGTCTCAGGTGAGGATGAATATCTCACTCCACCGTGAGGCCATGAGTCTCAGGTGAGGATGAATATCTCACTCCACCGTGAGCCATGAGTCTCAGGTGAGGATGAATGACTTCTGTGAGAGGCGCTTCAGGTCGCTGGCTTAGGTGCTGGCCATCTCTGGAGGCGGTCACTGCCCCATCCTGCCCCAGCTCCTGACCCTGCCCCAGCTCCTGCCCCATCCTGCCCCAGCTCCTGCCCCATCCAGCCCCAGCTCCTGCCCCATCCTGCCCCAGCCCCAGCTCTTGCTCCTGCCCCATCCTGCCCCAGCCCCAGCCCCTGCCCCTGCCCCAGCCCCATCCTGCCCCAGCCCCAGCTCTTGCCCCAGCCCCATCCTGCCCCAGCCCCAGCTCTTGCTCCTGCCCCATCCTGCCCCAGCCCCAGCCCCTGCCCCTGCCCCAGCCCCATCCTGCCCCAGCCCGCCCCAGCCCCATCCTGCCCCAGCCCCAGCTCTTGCTCCTGCCCCATCCTGCCCCAGCCCCAGCCCCAGCCCCATCCAGCCTCTCTGCTCTCTGGTCCTCCAAAGGCAGCCCTGGTGTGTTGATACAGGGCGAGGATATGTGAGGGAGGTTTCCAAGCTGTACAGCTGCTGCTTCCAAGGTTTCACAGGCGCTGTTTTGGTCGGGCCTGGAATGTGAGCCAGGAGCAACACCCACCTCCCCCTCGTCCTCCTACCCCCCATCCCCCCCCCCCCCGTGCACGATTTGCCCGGGTGGCGACAGAGAGGTCTTTCTGTCTCTGGGCGAGCATGCAAGGGAAAGCTGCGGCGAGGCCCAGGAGGAGAAGGATCAGAAGGAGGAGAAGGAGGAGAAGGAGGAGAAGGAGGAGAAGGATCAGAAGGAGGAGAAGGAGGAGAAGGAGGAGAAGGATCAGAAGGAGGAGAAGGAGGAGAAGGAGGAGAAGGATCAGAAGGAGGAGAAGGAGGAGAAGGAGTACGAGGATGCGGCCAGCCACAGCCACAGCCTGCTGCTGGTGCTGCCAAACGGCTCTGAAGCTCAGCTTTTGGGGGGGAATGTTTGAGTGTGACGGGACGGGAAGGCCCTGGAACTTCACCCGCGACAGAGAAAGTGCCAGAAGGGGTGAGAGGAGCGTTGAACAAAAAAAAAGGCGGAGGTGGAGACACCGGAGACCGCCAGATGAACTCCTTTTCAGCTCCGGGGCTCGGGAGTCAAATGGCACTAAAGCACAGAGCACAATTAAACTCCCATCCCACAATGCAGTCTGCAGACCTGGAGGCTGATGGCTTTTTTGTACTACATGTGATCACACAGAGCATTGAGAGCTCTGTCTTTTGATCTAATGAGATGACGGGGGAAGCCTGATGTGGGGATTAAACTGATTGTAGGTGGTCTGTTCTTGCTTAAAAAGCCCAGAGAGGAGACATTGTACTGCCTCTTCCTCCAGGGCCTGCATTAACTGTAACCGTGTCTCTTCCCCTGGCTGTCAATCTCCACGCCTCGTTCCCCCCGCAGTGACAGCTCAAATAGCCGTGCCGGCGCTAAGCGCTCCAGGCTAGTGAGGCGGGGAAGTGTAAGACACGCTGGGCTCTCTCTCTCTCCACACTCACTTCCTCCTCGCCGCGTCACGGGTGAGAAACTACACTCAGGCGCCGGATCCGGTGGCCTACGCTCCCCAGACCCCCGTGGCTAGCTGCTGGGCCCGCCTGGCCTGGCCCGCTCGGTTCCAGTTCGGAGCGGTACTCCTTGGCAGTCATCACAAGCCGGACAGACACACAAAGAAGGGGCAAGCGGGGCAGAGAACGCCCTCCTGCCCTGCCCTCCAGCCCTCCACACAGCCAAGTGCCCCGCCGTCCACACGGGTGGCTTCCCCATCCTGCCCTCATGTCATTCCAGGGTGGTGGGCTCTGTGTGAAGAGTGAGTTCTCTCCTGCTCTGCGTGGGGCCGCCGGTCTTCACCCTGCCAGTGTCCTGGCCCCCGTTGGGAGGAGGTGGTGGGATGATGTGAAATTAGCTGTCAGCAACAGTGTTCGTCGGCTCCTGCTTGTGACCCGCATTTATGTGGCTTCAGTCGACTCGCCCTCATGTCCTCAGACATATGAAGTGCAGGTTATTGTGTGGGGGGGAAACACCGATATTTTACTGATTTATATTTCTCCTAAACGATGACTCCTGTGCTAATTGTGTGGCAAGACTAATTCCTCAATGTCTCGATGCAGATTTAAAACAGATGTTGATATCGCTGGGTAGAGGCTGGGGAAGATTTAAAACCTCTCTCTCTATCTCTCTCTCTCTATTGCTCTCTCTCTCTCTCTCTATCTCTCTCACTCTCTCTCTCTTTATCTCTCTCTCCCCTCCTGCGGCCCATCTGAACAATGACAGAAGCCGACACACACACACACACACACACACACACACACACACACACACACACACACACGACACACGACACACACACACACAGAGTGCTGAGCACACACTCTGCTGCCACTGCGGTACATTCTGATGGTCACTGATTGAGGTTCCTTAATGAAAGCAAGGCCCCCATTGACTTTTCCCACGGGCGGGCATGTTCCTCAAACAGATGCCTGATCACAGGGCCCCCACATCCTCCCTCCCCTCCAGGGGAACAGCTCGCCCAGATTCATTATGGAGGCTCACCAAAATGATAGGTTGGACGCAGACCCAGCAGCAGCAGCAGCAGCAGCGAGTGGCGTTGTCATGGTGGCGGGGTTAGGATGCTGGGGCCTTAGCGCTGGGGCCCTCTGAGCCTGTGAGAGACAGGAGGCCACTGCGTGGGGTACTGGATGGAGCACGGCTGTGGTGGTCTCCCTCAGAAAGGTCTAGTCCGTGGCATATAAGGCTCTAGTCCGTGCCATTTAAGGGTGTAGTCCGTGCCATTTAAGGGTGTAGTCCGTGCCATATAAGGGTGTAGTCCGTGGCATTTAAGGAATAATCGGCTTGCCATAAACGTTCCCACTCGCTGGGCACAAATATTTATTGCTTCGTTAAGTGGATCAGTGTGTTGTGTGAAGGCAGGCAAACATCTGGGCTTTGGTATTTATTTACACATGGTGCTTAACCTCACTTAAGAGAAACATCGTTACCTTTTCCTAGTTGTAATTTAAGACTGCCATCTTGTGGACTCAGAAAGAGGTGGATTGTATTGTAATTGGCAATTGCGATATATTTTAAGTAATGTGTGATTAAATGTAATTTTCTCCCCCTATCTCTCTCCCTCCCTCTCCCCCCTCTCTCTTTCTCCCCCTATCTCTCTCTCCCCCTCCCTTTCTCTCTCTCTCCCTCCCTCTCTCTCCCTCTCTCTCTCTCTCTCTCTCTCTCTCCCCCTCTCTCTCTCTCTCTCTCTCCCCCTCCCTTTCTCTCTCTCTCCCTCCCTCTCTCTCCCCCCTCCCTTTCTCTCTCTCTCCCTCCCCCCCTCTCCCTCTCTCTCTCTCCCCCCTCCCTTTCTCTCTCTCTCCCCCCTCCCTTTCTCTCTCTCTCCCTCCCTCTCTCTCTCTCTCTCTCCCCCCCTCTCCCTCTCTCCCCCCCCTCTCCCCCTCCCTTTCTCTCTCTCTCCCTCCCTCTCTCTCTCTCTCTCTCCCCCCCTCTCCCTCTCTCTCCCCCCCCCCCCTCTCTCTCTCTCTCTCTCTCTCTCTCCCTCTCTCCCCCCCTCTCTCTCTCCCCCCCTCTCTCTCTCTCCCTCTCTCCCTCTCTCCCCCCCTCTCCCCCCTCCCTTTCTCTCTCTCTCCCTCTCTCCCTCCCTCTCCCCCCCCCCCCCCCCCTCTCCCTCTCTCTCTCTCTCTCTCTCTCTCTCTCTCTCTCTCTCTCTCTCTGCTGCAGCTGGGAGGCGTGGGGAGGGCTAGGGAGCATGGCTGAGCCACGCCGCGACAGCACCAGCAGCCTGCAGAGGAAGAAACCGCCATGGCTCAAACTGGACATCCCCATCGCTCAGGTGTCTCTGGATGAGCCGCCCACCTTCGTCCAGGTAGGACTCTCTCTCTCTCTCTCTCTCTCTCTCTCTCTCTCTCTCTTTCTCCCTCGCTCGCTCTATCTATCTATCTATCTATCCATCTATCCATCCTCCCACTCTGTCACCATCTTCTTCCAAATGCTCTTCATTCCCGCTCTTTTGATCGTTATAATTCCTCCCTCTCTCATCCCTCACTCTCTCCCTTCTCTCTCTCTCTCTCTGTGTGTGTGTGTGTGGCAGCCCGTGAAGCGACAGGGTTTCCTGCGCAGTATCAGCATGCCCGTGGAGACCTCCCATATGCCCTCCCCTGCGCGCGACCTCTTCGACCCCCGCCGCGCCCCCCTGCAGCGACAGTCCTCCATCACCCAGACCATTAAGAGGTAAGACGAGCCTCCATCACGGGTTTACTCTACCCCCCCCCCACCCCCCACACACACACACACACACACACACACACACACACACACACCCCACATGCCTCTACAGCACGTGCATGCATGCCCATCAGTACTCTGTTCCAGCCTGCACTCGGTGACCCTCACATGGGCCAGTCGCTCACGAGACGACGACGTCGGCCGCCTCAGGGGTCAGCAGGTCAGCAGGCCCCGGAGCGGCTGGACAGAGGGTCCGTTATGAGCGTCTGTGCGGACTCAGGACCGCGGGAACAAAGCCCTTTTCTGTGTGCCGTGGGCATGCAGCGAGGGGAATGGGTGTAACTCCAGATTTTTTTTTACTAATTGTCATTACACTGCGCGCTGTGTGTGCCGGAGGACTCTCGTGCTAGTCCTTTGTGATTTCCACAGCTGTGAGACGAGACAATCGCACCGGCACTGGTCACGAGAGCCACCGTCCCGTCACAAACGTCACCCGTGCGTCCGACAGTGTGTAATGCCATTACTCTACGCTGAGAAAAAGGGGTCAAATGCTAATTGTGCTTGATGCACATGCGGTGGAGATTTTTCTGCCCTAGACTCTCTGCAGGGGCCTCAGCTATCCTCTCTGGCTGTGATTAAAGACCTCCGTGATGGAGAGACTTCAAGTGGGGGGCTGTCAATCTTAAGCTCCTCGGCCGTCTCCACTAACATGCTATTTATGCAGCAGCCGCAGCCAGTCATCATCATCATTAGCCGCGCTAATCAACAGGCCTCATATAGGAGCCTGGTGCTCATCTCCACTAATCCGCCTCTCTGGCATTCTGCATGCTTCTGTACTTTATCTTTTATAGCTGGTCTGACTCCCTCCATTTTTTTCTCTCTCTCTCTGCCCTCTCTCCTCTCTTTCTGTGTCTGTTTCTTTTTCCATGTCTCCTTTCTTCTCCCTCCGGGGCCTGGCTCTCTTCCTCTCCTCTCCTCTCCTCTCCTCTCCTCTCCTCCGCCCGCCTCGCACTGCCCGTCTCCAGCAGCAAAAGGGTGCACTTTGAGCGGATACACACCGTGCCCATCAAGGGGCCCCGCGCTGCCAGGAGGAGCTCCCGAAGCTCCAGGAGGCACCACTCCCTCTCCCGAACCCTCCTCAGGTACAGCCCAGGGGCCCAATCTCCTCAGGGTCCCAGGCTCCTCAGAGGCCTCTCGTGTGTGTGTGTGTGTGGTCTGGTCTAACAGCGGAGAGGCTTAGGCTCAGGAAATAAAATGTCTGTCGTGTGCTCTAAACCAACATAGTTTCACTCCTTATTACTGGGAGGTTCAAGGAGTGTTCAGGAATTCAGGAAGGCTGAGGGGAAAAACAAACATCTGGGAGAACCTTTATTCTCTCTGGCGGAATACAGTAATCCCCCCCCTCTGGAGCTGGTTCATCACTTCCTGCTGTGTGAGTCACTTAGAGGTCACTGGAAGTGTCACTGAGTGCTCCCGTCATGTCCTGTCACCTTAGTAAACCTTGAGAAATGATCAGCAGCAAGAGGCTGCCTCCATGATTTAAGAAAGGGGTTAGTCCCCAGCAGAGGCCCCATCGTGCGTGCCGTTCTGCTCACGTGGGTGATAGAAACAGTGTTCTGCTCCCGTGGGTGATAGAAACAGCTGTTCTGCTCACGTGGGTGATAGAAACAGTGTTCTGCTCAGGTGGGTGATAGAAACAGTGTTCTGCTCACGTGGGTGATAGAAACAGCTGTTCCCAGCTCAGCCCCCACCAGTATGAGTCAGGGGCAGGTAGTTTTAATGTGGTAACTGGACCACAGTTAGTCGAACAAAGGTTTTATAACCACCAGGTTCCCATCCCCCCTGATTCACCTGTAAAGATATGAACATGATACTACACATAACATGTACGTGTACAACATACTTATGTGAAATATCAAATTAAGCAGTGGGATAAAGATGGCTAAAAGAAGTAGAGAACAGATTACATTACACTGTATTCACTTTTTACAGTCAGCATTTGAATGGCGGACTTCCCTCTTTTGTTGCGGACGAGGTGTGTGGAACAGTCAGGATGAATACTTGTGGTACTCCAGCGGAATCATCTGACACCTGACAATTACTGACTCCACCCCCTTGGAATTTGACCTGTAATCAGGGCTACAAGCCAGCCGCTTAGCCAAGACACGTACATTCCTGATATGAATGGAGCGATTCAGTGAGGTGATGGTCTCGTCCGGGGATGTTTCTGAAAGCGTTGTTTGGTTTGGTCTTTTGTGAGGTGTGTAGGAACAGAAAGGAATAAAGAGAGGCTTTGTGCTGGCTGCCTCCGTGCTGTGTGTGGTGACAGCTCCCGACAATCTGAGAGGAAGACAAAGAGAGATTAGATCCCCTTTTGATGCAGCACACCTCCAGGTGTGTGTGCGTGTGTGCCTGTGTGTGGGTGTGGGTGTGTGTGTGTGTGTGTGTGTGCCTGTGTGTGTGTGTGTGGCCTATTTATAGGTTAGGTTTGAAGCTGAGTGGTTGTTCCTCTGGTGAAGTGCCAGGACTTGGGTGAGCTGCAGGAATATCAGTAATGCAAACTCTCACACTCACACACACACACACACACACACACACACACACATACACACACTCTCTCAGTTGTGTAGAAATGAATAGGTTTCATCTCTCATACCTCATCTCTGACAGGGGGGTCTAATTGCTCTCGAAATGATGATGTTGGGGAACAAAATGACTAGTGTCTCCACACAGAGGCTGCTGGAGGTATCTCTGAGATATGCCAAGATCGTAAACAACCCCCAGTGACTCTGCCACTGTATGTGTGTGTCTGTGTGTGTGTGTGTGTGTGTGTGTGTGTGAGTCATTCTTTCTCCTCAGTATCCATGGGAACTATTTGATCACAAATATTCCTTTGCGGTAGTTCAGAGCCGCAGGGCTGAAACGTAAAAAGAATAAAAAGATAATGAGATCTGTGCTGTGTATTGTTCTTGCGAGTGGAGGGGTTATAATGGCGAGCGTAGTGAAGCAGGCGCCATGCCAAATCGGACGTGGGAAAGAGGAGCGGCATCGGGCTGCTGAAACTCTGGGACTTTCTTGCGCGCTAAGAACAGGACTTTGGCCAACACCACCAACGTAACCTTCAACGGAAACATGTCTGGACAAGTCCCCGTCACATGATACAGATTGTTTGAGTTTCCTTGATGATTTTCCCCTTTTTCCTATCTGGTTCATTCAGTAAGATTTCAGTGTAGAATATACTTCAAATAGCCACAGATCTCTCTCTCTCTCTCTCTCTCTCTCTCTCTCTCTCTCTTTCTCTTTCTCTCTCTCTCTCTCTCTCTGTCTCTCTCTGAGTTGAAGCATAGCAGGTAGGCAGAGATATAGCTGTGGCAGAGTTGCTAGGAGAAGGCTGGTTGACAGGACTGTGTGTAGACAGACAGGCTGTGTGTTTGTGTGTGTGTGAGCGAGCGAGCGCGGTGCGCATGACTGACAAGAGTGTGGGTGTTGGTGCGGCTGGTATGGCAGGGGCACAGCGGACTGGTTCGGCGTGAGCAAGGACGGCGACGCCACGCAGAAATGGCAGCGGAAGAGCCTGCGGCACTGCAGCATGCGCTACGGGAAGCTGAAGCCGCAGGTGATCCGCGAAATGGACCTGCCCAGCCAGGACAACATCTCCCTCACCAGCACCGAGACACCACCGCCACTTTACGTGCCCAGCTCGCAGCATGGCATGCAGAAGGTGGGTATGTCCGCCATCACACACACACACACACACACACACACACACACACACACACACACACACACACACACACACACACACACACACACACACACTCACACACACACACACACACACGAAGGCAGCAATACACATATCACTTTTCTTATGTATATACACATTGGAATATCATTGGGTGTATCTGTATTGCTCTTGTTTCATCTGTATAGTAAACTTTGTTCAAAGGATTATTTAAAAAAAACTCACCACTCAAACCCGAATCACATCCAAATCGAATGCAGACATCTTACAGATCAGTGTGTAATGACAGAGACCAGTCTGGGTTATTTTACTGGAAGTTTAGTTCATTAAATAGCTAAATGTATCAATGAATAATTCTATGATATCGATGCAGTATGTTATCAAATAACCAAAAAGGAGAAAAAAACAGGTTTAAGATGAAACTATTAAACAACTATAATTACTGAATGCAACTTAATAAAACTACAATTCATCCTGTATTGAATTGGAGAGGAATCTCAATGCATACACACAATACATTTTAATGTTCATGAATGTACACTATCCCTCTTGATCAAATAAATAAATTGATTGATTGATTGATTGATTGATTGATCCCCCCCCCCCCTCCCTCCATCTGTGAAGATCGTTGACCCGCTGGCTCGTGGCCGGGCCTTCCGTATGGTGGAGGAGGTGGACGGCTACAGCGTGCCGCAGACGCCCATCACCCCGGGCGCCGCCTCGCTCTGCTCCTTCACCAGCAGCCGCTCGGGCTTCGGGCGCCCGCCGCCGCGCCGCCGCAAGAGGGAGTCCGTGGCCAAGATGAGCTTCAGGGCCGCCGCCGCGCTGGTCAAGGTAGGCCTGGGAGCCGCCGCACCGTCGCCATGGCACTGACCCCTAACCTCAAACCCTGACCCTGACTCTGACCCTAACCTCAAACCCTGACCCTGACTCTGACCCTAACCTTAACCCTGACCCTGACTCTGACCCTAACCTCAAACCCTGACCCTGACCTTAACTACACAAGCCAATGGGCATCAAAGTGATCATAGCTCAGCTGCAGATTGACACCCTGGATCCACGTCAGCAAACTTAAGGGTTGCCATGCTTTCTGAAGTGAGCCAGTGTGTGTTTCTGTCAGTAAGTCAGAAGGAGCCCAGACTGTAGTGGCCCAGTGAGAGCGATGCTTAACTACTCTGCCCTGTATAGGGGGGCCGTAGCAGGAGTGTTACAGGCCAACACTGTGGGCTTACAGAGACTATCCAGCCGCCAGTCACAACTTTAGTCAGAGTCACATGCTCCAGAATATAGCGTACTGTTCCAAGGGCAGTCTGCTCTACCATTACAATAGCTCTGCATAGTAATGAGCTGTATATGAGTAAGGAACTGGTAATGAGCTATATATGAGTAAGGAACTGGTAATGAACTATATAGTAATGAGCTATATATGAGTAAGGAACTCGTAATGAACTACATAGTAATGAACCATATATGAGTAAGGAACTAGTAATGAACTATATATGAGTAAGGAACTGGTAATGAACTATATATGAGTAAGGAACTGGTAATGAACTATATATGAGTAAGGAACTGGTAATGAACTATATATGAGTAAGGAACTGTTAATGAGCTATATATGAGTAAGGAACTAGTAATGAACCATATATGAGTAAGGAACTGGTAATGAACTATATATGAGTAAGAGACTGGTAATGAACTGTATAGTAATGAACCATATATGAGTAAGGAACTGGTAATGAACTGTATATGAGTAAGAGACTAGTAATGAACTGCATAGTAATAAACCATATATTTTCATTGGCTTGTCATCAGTATTGTGTAATAAATAATGTAAAGCCATAGATTTTTGCCATAGAGTTTTGTCATTAACTGTCTGATGTATTAACTGTTGTGGTGAATATAGATCAGTGCCAGCTTCATGTGTGTGTGTGTGTGTGTGTGTGTGTGTGTGTCTCTCAGGGCCGGTCGTTACGGGACTCTACGACGACTACTCTACGTCGGGCCCAGAGAAGGAGTTTCACTCCGGCCAGCTTCATCGAAGAGGACTTCCCCTTCCCCGACGAGCTGGACACCTCCTTC
>NC_045152.1:4169358-4251858 GCF_900700415.2 Clupea harengus | reverse complement strand
ATGTAATTGTAATCCATTGCAGTTACTGAGAAAAAAATATGTAATTAAATTACAGTTACTAATCAAAAGGTTGGTGATTACAAACAGGTTACATCCGAATACATTATTTTGGGTAAAAAGCCTTAAAGCTGGGGGAGCTCTGGCGCAAGCTGCAGCCCCGACCATCAACGGGCTTGAACGCCCACGGGGACCCGGGTTCGAATCCGACCCGCAGTCATTTCACGATCCCACTCCCCGTCTCTCTCCAGCTCATTTCCTGTCTACCTTCACTATCCTGTCTGATTAAAGGCAAAAAAAGCCCCCCCCAAAAAAAATAAAAAAACCTTTAAAGCTTATGTGTAGAATATAACATTCATTATGTTGCTCTGCATCTTTTCGCCATCTAGACAGGCTCCATTTATTTGGCAGTATGCGCTCACATTTTGAGTGTTTTTGATTGGTTCTCTTGTTTGAATTTGCACCGCCTCTCATCTGCCAGTCAAAAAAAGATATCCAAACTAATCAGATGTAATAAGTTAAATAACTTATTACATTGTTAACAGTGTAACGAGTAATCTGTAATTTATTACATTTCAAAAGTAACCTTTCCAATCCTGTTTGAGAGTGGCAGAGAAATCTGAGTCTTTGCGGGAGATTAAGTGGTTTGTAATCGCCATGAAGGTGCCATTCTAATTCCGTCGGAGTTGGCAAAATCCCTATTCGTCTGAGAGGGCACACAATCCCTATTCGTCTGAGAGGGCACACAATCCCTATTCGTCTGAGAGGGCACATAATCCCTGCCGCGGGGCAGTTAATCTGACGGGGGCAAAGTATGGACTTGATGTTTTGCGGAGGATTGCGGACTGACTCATAAGTCGTGAGTCTTAACCGCCCTTAAGACCGCTCACCTCTTGTCATCCTTGTCAGTCAATGCAAGTGTTTACACCCAGAGTCACATGGCTTCTGGGACCTGCATGGCACCGGTAATGACGTTGCCTGTAATGACATTGTTTTTGAAGTTGCGTCTCTGTCGTCAGGTGCACTGCATGGATGACGTCTGCGGACTGCTGCCCTTCCTCAACCCTGAGATCCCCGACCAGTTCTACAGGCTGTGGCTCTCCCTCTTCCTGCACGCCGGGTGAGTGGCGGGTCTCCATGGAAACTGGCATCTGTCAGAGCAGAGGGCGCTAGGGAATAAATGGCCTCAGCGTAGTCCTAGTCACACACACACACACACACACACACACACACATTCTGGTGTGGAGAGAGGGTGTTGGTTAGCGTTGGGAGCGTGTGTTATTGAGAGACCTGGTAGTGTGTTAGAGCCCTTGTTTCACACGCAGCTCAAGAAAAGCACTTTGGTCTTTATGGTTGAAAAGAGGAATGCAGACATTAGGTTGACACACATTTGATATTCAACTAGAGTCTAGTAAATAGATAACTCTTTATGCATCTCTTTCTCTGCAGGCATTTAGTGAAGATAAGTTTACACATATTATATTATATATTATTATATTACATTGATGATGAAACGGACCTCCTCCAACAAGCATGCGAATGTCAGTGTCATGGTTGATGCACAGTGAGTGTATGGACAGTAGGAATGACAGTGTGCAGCTACATGGTTGAGATTGCAGAGAGAGAGAGAGAGAGAGAGAGAGAGAGAGAGAGAGATTGTTAATCTTATTTCTGCCAGGGAAGGTGAAACATTACTTACACTCTCATCCACCGAAGGAGCGATTGTGAATGAAAGCTGCATGTGTTGTTCTTCTAGATAATATGATATACCAATGAGACAATCTCTGTCCAAAGTAGCGTTCAGTACTGATGTTGCTTTTGACATGTTCCTTAAGCGCTGCGTAAGGCTCTTGGGTGAGGTGCCGTGTATTAAGGTCCATCTAATGCTGTGCAGAGATGAGCTTATTCAGCTCTCCCTGAGATCTGTCTCAAGAGGACTAATCACAGGAAAGTGCCCTCTCTCTCTCTCTCTCGGGAGGCAACACCTGATCTCAGCAGTTTGGCCCGCTTAAGCTGCAAGGCACGTGCCAGAGCCACACTCACTCACAAGACATCTCACGCACACACACACACACACACACACACACACATGTACTTATGCACATACAGACACACACTCACGAGACATCTCACGCGCACACACACACACGTGTACTTATGCACACACAGACACACACTCAAGAGACATCTCACGCGCACACACACACACACACGTGTACTTATGCACACACAGACACACTCTCACGAGACATCTCACGTGCACACACACACACATGTACTTGTACACACACAGACACACAGACACACAGACACACACACACACACACACAAATGTGTGCGCACATACAGTACACAAACACACACACACAAAAGCTCACACGCACACACCCATCACAAACATACACACAGATGTACCTGCATTGCCAGGAGATTTGTGATGTGTGACTTGTTTGTTTGTTTGTTTGTTTGTTTTGTTTGTTTGTCTCTGTGTCTCCGCCCCCAGGATCCTGCACTGCCTGGTATCTGTGTGCTTCCAGATGACCATCCTGAGGGACCTGGAGAAGCTGGCGGGGTGGCTGCGCATCTCCATCATCTACATCCTCAGCGGCATCACGGGCAACCTGGCCAGCGCCATCTTCCTCCCCTACAGAGCTGAGGTGTGCTGTGCTGTGCTAACATGGCTGACTTCACATGTGCTGGGCTTGTTTACTGTTAAACTGTCAAGTAGATTGTCAGATGGATTATGGATAGAGGGGGTCCCCCTACACAGTTCAGACACAGTCTTCTCTCAAGATGTCTGAAGGTTTTTTTTTTTTTTTTTGCGACTCACACGTGTTGAAGTGCACTTACATGTACACACCTTTTTGCCATAGATAATGTGAATGTGCAATTACATATGGGCCTATACATTTATGCATGTATATTTATATACTTTCCATATATCTTTTGTATTCATAATCATTGCGTAACATCAGATGGTAAATGTGAGTTTGAGAATGGATCTGTTCGGTAATATTCATAAAAATCCTGAATATTAAGTCTTAGATATAAAGCTGTGAAGCACGTCCTCCAAAATAACTACAGTTGCACCTATGAAGGTCACACACAGTGTGTGATGGGTTGTGCGTGTGGCCTGTGTGTTTATTCAATTACATTCAAATCTATTTATATAGCGCCAAAACAATCAAATTGTCTCAAGGCGTTTTACAGAGCCCAGGGCCTCAACCCCCTTTGAGCAAGCACCATGGCAACAGGGGCAATGAAAAATCAGGAAGAAACCTTAAGCAGAACCGCGGCACATAATGTTGAAAAGTGCTGAAGCCTTCTCTCAAGCCTGAATGGAGCTGGACAGACAAGTGTGGCCGCCTTGATACCTGTTGAGCTTGTCTGAACTGTCTTTTTCCTGTGTGTGTGTGCGGTGTGTGTGTGTTTGTGTGTGTATATATGTGTGTGTGTGTGTGTGTGTGTGTGTGTGTGTGTGTGTGTGTGTGTGTGTGTGTGTGTGTGTGTGTGTGTGTGTGTGCGGTGTGTGTGTGTGTATAGGTGGGACCGGCGGGCTCTCAGTTCGGCATCCTGGCCTGCCTGTTCGTGGAGCTGTTCCAGAGCTGGCAGATCTTGGCCAGCCCGTGGCGCGCCTTCGCCAAGCTGCTGTGCGTAGTGCTCTTCCTCTTCGCCTTCGGCCTGCTGCCGTGGATCGACAACTTTGCGCACCTCGGCGGCTTCGTGTCGGGCTTCTTCCTCTCGTTCGCCTTCCTCCCCTACATCAGCTTCGGCCGCATGGACATGTACCGCAAGCGCTGCCAGATCATCGTGTTCCTGGCGGTGTTCGTGGGCCTCTTCGCCGGCCTGGTGGTGCTCTTCTACGTCCGGCCCATCAAGTGCGAGTGGTGCGAGCTGCTCACCTGCATTCCCTTCACGGACAAGTTCTGTGAGAAGTATGACCTCAACGCGCACCTCCACTGAAGAGGCACGTGTGCGCGCGCGCGCGGGGGGGGGGGGCTCACGGAGACGACATGTCCAGTGGGAACGGGACCGGCCAGCTGAAGAGAGAGAGAGAGAGAGAGAGAAAGAGAGAAAGAGAGAGTCCCCCTCCTCCTCCTCCTCCTCCTCCGACCACCACCACCACCACCACCAAAGGGCTCAGTCCTCTCTCTCCCACCTCACCTCTATAAACTCTGACTATATGCTTGTGTGTCTTTTTTTTTATCAGTCAGGTTTTGAATGCCACTCTCACTGTCATGAGGACTTTTATTTTATTTTTGTTTTGTTTTTTATTTTTGAATAATGCCACTCTTTTTCTCAGTAACTGAGGGGAGTGTCTGTCAGTTAATCATCTGTGAAACAGAAAAAGAAAATCATGAAACCCTGACCTTATGTTCACAATCAATGTAATGCCTGTCGAAGGAATGAAACAACTTGTACGTCAGAACTATCTCCCGTATGTTGTGTTATGACTGAATGGTTTTCAGAATCATTTATCAAATCTAACTCGCTCACTTGTTCAGGCAACCTCAAAATCCAGGGATGAAACACAACTTACAGTTACAAAAACCTTTGGTGCCTTGTTGATAGATGTACCTACTACTGCCATATTTTCTGTTCTATTTTGAGCACTCAAATGGTATCCTTTTATTTGTTTATTGCTTCTGAAGAAGTAATGATGGATTGCATTGGGGTCGTGTTTTAGCTACCCACTTACTCACTTGTAACAAAATACAGCTGAATGAAAAACAACTTTGACTCTTGTCTGTTTTTACCTGGTCTGTAATATTGCAGTATAGGCTATTTAGCAGTAGTGTATGGGCTAAGTCCACACTTAAAGCCTATAAAGGATTGCTGACTGAGCACTTGATTGACGCGCTCACTCTTTAGATGTTCTAACTTTGCGTTCCACTTCTTGGTTTTGATATTTTCTTTCTCACAATCAAATCCAATCAATAAAAGGTGTCCATACATCCAAACATGCATCCGAATTCACACGATTTACAGACCTTTGGTGACCGTCAAAAAGCTATGTGTGCCCCCCCCCGCCCCCTCCGTCAAGCAACACCTGACACCTGCATGAACTTTCCCAGCTATATAGTGTGAGCCCAATTAAGGTATAGCGCCATCTAGTGTCCCAAAACAAGATTAAAACCTGAACCCAAACGGCTCCTACAAGTAGCATTGTCTGTAATATACAGTATGTGAATGAAAGGTAGAATGAGTAAAAGTAGTGTTACATCTTTATTAAACACCATAACAAAAGCAAATAGAAAAGACAAACTTTTACAAGATTAGATGCGGTCAGCATCTAACATCACAATGTTACTTTGTACTGGTTTGTGTATGAACATGGATGCCTTGAGTGCTATTCTAGACATATTCTTTACAAAAGTAAACAATTTGGTCATTGTGAGGGGGACCGTGGCGGTCACCCCACGTTTTTTTGGGATTTGGTCGACTGGACTTGGTGCTGATGTGGGGAAAAACATGGTCCAGGAGGTGGTGTCTCTTATAAAAAATAGACATGTATTTATTTACATACAAAGGGGGCTCTCTCCAGTAACCCCTAAACATATATACACACGAAATGAACAAACATAAATCCAAATACAAACAGTACTCACAGTAACTCAATTCACTAGGCACCCTAGGTACCTGCTTGGCCCATTTAGGCCTAATACCGGCACACTCGGGGCACAAGCTAGGCCCCAAACTAGACCCAGAAACTAAGCACGAAACTAAGTACATAAACTAGCGGCACAAAACAAGGCAAACAGTGTCCACACAGCTAGACACAGTACACACTTAACCTCACAGCAGGTCAGCGCTACACCTTCAGGCCTCTCCAAAGTTCTCCCCCATGCTTCCATGAGGCACCCTTTAAATAGGGCAGCCACTTGGGTTAAATTGGGCCAATTTGGACCCCACCAAAACATGGGGGAGCATGGAAACAACCATTGCGGTGGGGGAGTCAAAGTCTCTTAAAGGCCAACATCCCTTTTTCGTGCCATGGTGAGAAGGGAGGGAATTCACCTTCTCACAGTCATACATTTAGCATTTTAAACACAGGAAATGTGATGCAACATGTTTCTCAGGACATTGCTAAAGTTTAAAGTGCTCTGGAGTGGCTGGCCAATCACAGTGGAGAGATTTCCCTTATGTACAACTTTATACACACATCACTGAACATCTCTCCCCTCGCCTTCACATTCTATTTGACATACGCTGTTGATCACCCACATTTCACATCTCTGATCAGCCATGAGATATACATGGGGCCCCGTGTGCAACCAGTCCCGTCCCTGGCTGTGCGTTAGATGCGGTGTGTCTGCGGCCCCTGTCGCGTGGAGCAGAGAGGGCTGCCGGCAGTGTTCAAATAGGAGAAGGGGGAGACTGTCGTTCTGACTGAGTGAGTTCCTGAGTCATTACGGTCTGCCCGAGCGCAGTACCCTGAGCCAGCCAAGAGGGGGGCGCCGTCGCCGTGGCTCTAGCAGCCACTGTTCCGCCGCGCGTAGGCCAGCCCACCCAGCTGGTACTCCATCTCACGGAAGCTGAGGGACCCCACGGAGATGGCCGACTGGCACTTGTCCTTGAAGCCGGCCTTTTGGTAGAAGGGCACCAGGAACTTCTCGCAGATGAGCACGGCCCGCCGCAGGCCCGGCACGCAGCGCAGGTACTGCAGGTAGCGCCACAGCAGCACGGAGCCCCTGCCCTGCTGCCTGCAGTGGCGGTGGACAGACAGCACGTGGATGTGGACACTCGGGCTGCCAGGGACGTGGGTGGTCATGGCCTCCTGGATCAAAACAAAACAAAAGTGGGGGGTTGATGAAGAGAGGAGCATACAAAGCTCTCAGATGTCTGAGTGTGTGATAGTGTGGCTGGATGAGTGTGTGATAGTGTGGCTGGATGAGTGTGTGATAGTGTGGCTGGATGAGTGTGTGATAGTGTGGCTGGATGAGTGGCAGCTGTCTCAGATGTCTGAGTGTGTGATAGTGTGGCTGGATGATAGCGTGATTGTGCTCTCACCTTTGCAAGCTTCTCCTTGTCCCAGCCTGATCCGATGATGAAGGCCACCAGCTGTCCCTCCTCAAACCAGCCCAGCGAGAGCTCCGGACACTGGCTCAGGAATGCGAGCACCTCGTCCAGCGTGAGCGGACACTCCCCCGACACGGACACAAACGCTGGGGACAGAGAGGTGGGGCGGACAGGATGAGCACAGTGAGTCATCCTTCAGATTTCAGCACATAAACACCGGATTACAGACTTGTTTACTGATCTGTATTTGTCCTGTCAATAATCCTAACCTGTCGCTGATAATCCTGATTATTCAGGTGGAAAACAGACACTATCCCGCATTCATTTGCATGTCTTAGGTGTTTGTAATTGAGATGAAAGATGGCTATAAATAGCACTTCACTTGAATGCATCACAAGGCTGTCATAACTATGTTACAAACATGCCATGGTGGATGCCACATAATGTCAATAGTTGTCATTTACAATTCATATTCTTTATGCTATATATATATATAAATATATATTTATATACTGCTATATTATCATCAGCAGTAATTACCAGCGCTCATAATGTGAGAGGCTATGTCAGTCTATGTCAGTCTAACAGTCTATTCCAGCTGTCATATCATAAAACATTAAGCTGTGAATAGTTACAGATGATAGTAAATGAATCCCTTAATATCCATTTGTAATAATGTCATGAAAATGTAAGACGATATATAGAATCTGCAATTTTGATGACTTGTTTATAAGTATTGTGACAAAATCCTCAAGCATAGTATTACCAAAATGAATCAACATAGCTCAGCCTAACTGTTTCAACTACTCAAACAGTCTTCAAATCACAGACAGAAATATTAAAATTTTGCTGGTTGCATATATGAAGTCAAACTTTTGCCTACCTTCTCTCTCGATCTCAAACACACTGATGGCATCTTGAGATGTGAGGTTGCGGAACTCGCTGGCGGGCAGGGTGTGCCGCCTCTGTCGTCGGGGACTGCTCACGCCGATGGAAGTCTTCATGAAGAAAGGCTTGAGGGCGGACAAGCTTCTCACCTGCTGAGCCATGGCTATGACAGTGGGAGAGAGCTGGATGGAAGGCTGCGGTACCTAACGACGTGCCCCTGTCGTCTCTGTTGTGTTCCTCTTCTTCTACACACTGGCCCTGTCGCCTCTGTTGTGTTCCTCTTCTTCTACACACTGGCCCTGTCGCCTCTGTTGTGTTCCTCTTCTTCTATAGACTGGCCCTGTCGCCTCTGTTGTGTTCCTCTTCTTCTACACACTGGCCCTGTCGCCTCTGTTGTGTTCCTCTTCTTCTACACACTGGCCCTGTCTGCTCTCTCTGTGGCGGCTCCTTCTGATGGGACGTCTAGACGTCTAGATGGATGTCTCCTAACCCCTGGCTGGTATGCGCTAGAAGAACATGCACAAGACAACGCTTTGCTCTCTGGACAAACTCCGTCAGCTGAAGCATCCACTGAGTCTCTTTTGTTTCTTTTTTCACTCTCTCTCTTTCTTTCTCTCTTTTTCTTTCTTTCTCTCTCTCTCTCTCTGTCTTCCTTCACTCTACGGAACTCTCCTTCTCGTGTCTTTCTCTCCTGTCTCTCTCTCTCAGTGTCCTTTATTGGCCAGCATGCTGATCTCTTATAGTGGTCCATCCCCAAAAGGGATAACAGCATGTGCACGTGGGCCTCTGAAATCTCCAACGTGGCAGGTGACCACCTCTCTTTCACGGCATGCTAATAATACCCACATTACATTACAAATTCAGACTGCTTACCCACACATGGCTTCTAAGCCTATAGGGGCACATAACCAGCCTCACGTTTAAGGACACCTCTAATTAATGACTTTATATTTTATTATTTTTTGTATTACTTTTATTTCATTTTCATTTTATTTCTTCAGAACCACTTGGAGGAGAATTGATTCCTCTAAGTTATACAACGCCCCAAAGTCTTTTAATAGCTCCATTTCCCATTTCAACTCTTGGGTGAAATTAAAAGGTGTATTTTCTGAAAAACCTAGTTTTTCAAACTCTTCCCTCACATGCTTTATGGATCGCTCCTGAATGCCCTTTACATTTATAGGTTTCTGTGCATCACTGGCAAACCCAGCTCATAAAAAAACTGGTCTAAGGAGCATTTCTGTACATTTGGACAGAAACCTACAGGAACAGAGATTAGCAGAAATCTATATACTAGCAGTGTGTGTGTGTGTGCGTGTGTGTGTGCGTGTGTGCGTATGTGTGTGTGTATGTGCGCGCACATCTGTGTGTGTGTGTGAGAGAGAGAGAGAGTGAAAGAGTGAAAGAGATTTGAGTGGATTTCTCTCTCTGTGATATTTATAGCCAAACAAGTTTAGTCCAGGTGCTAATTAAATGAGGAAACTGGCTAGCTAAAAACACTTTGACTTTGACTTTGACTTTAGCTCTCACTGTCCTTGCCCTGATTAGTGTAGGGGCTTTACAAGTAATTGGAAAGTTGACTGGTGCTACAATCATCGAAAGTTGTAGTTTTCCATTGCATTTTGTAAATCCATTTGCAAGGGCAAAGGGAGGCCCTCCTTTATAACCCAATGCGACCCCCTGCAGCCCCTACACTAATCAGGGCAAGGACAGTGAGAGCTAAAGTCAAAGTCAAAGTCAAAGTGTTTTTAGCTAGCCAGTTTCCTCATTTAATTAGCACCTGGACTAAACTTGTTTGGCTATAAATATCACAGAGAGAGAAATCCACTCAAATCTCTTTCACTCTTTCACTCTCTCTCTCTCTCACACACACACACAGATGTGCGCGCACATACACACACACATACACACACACGCACACACACACGCACACACACACACTGCTAGTATATAGATTTCTGCTAATCTCTGTTCCTGTAGGTTTCTGTCCAAATGTACAGAAATGCTCCTTAGACCAGCTTTTGATGAGCTGGGTTTGCCAGTGATGCACAGAAACCTATAAATGTAAAGGGCATTCAGGAGCGATCCATAAAGCATGTGAGGGAAGAGTTTGAAAAACTAGGTTTTTCAGAAAATACACCTTTTAATTATTTCACCCAAGAGTTGAAATGGGAAATGGAGCTATTAAAAGACTTTTGGGGCGTTGTATAACTTAGAGGAATCAATTCTCCTCCAAGTGGTTCTGAAGAAATAAAATGAAAATTAAATAAAAGTAATACAAAAAATAATAAAATAGAAGTCATTAATTAGAGGTGTCCTTAAACGTGAGGCTGGTTATGTGCCCCTATAGGCTTAGAAGCCATGTGTGGGTAAGCAGTCTGAATTTGTAATGTAATGTGGGTATTATTAGCATGCCGTGAAAGAGAGGTGGTCACCTGCCACGTTGGAGATTTCAGAGGCCCACGTGCACATGCTGTTATCCCTTTTGGGGATGGACCACTATAAGAGATCAGCATGCTGGCCAATAAAGGACACTGAGAGAGAGAGACAGGAGATAAAGATACAAGAAGGAGAGTTCCGTAGAGTGAAGGAAGACAGAGAGAGAGAGAGAGAGAAAGAAAAAGAGAGAAAGAAAGAGAGAGAGTGAAAAAAGAAACAAAAGAGACTCAGTGGATGCTTCAGCTGACGGAGTTTGTCCAGAGAGCAAAGCGTTGTCTTGTGCATGTTCTTCTAGCGCATACCAGCCAGGGGTTAGGAGACATCCATCTAGACGTCTAGACGTCCCATCAGAAGGAGCCACCACAGAGAGAGCAGACAGGGCCAGTGTGTAGAAGAAGAGGAACACAACAGAGGCGACAGGGCCAGTCTATAGAAGAAGAGGAACACAACAGAGGCGACAGGGCCAGTGTGTAGAAGAAGAGGAACACAACAGAGACGACAGGGGCACGTCGTTAGGTACCGCAGCCTTCCATCCAGCTCTCTCCCACTGTCATAGCCATGGCTCAGCAGGTGAGAAGCTTGTCCGCCCTCAAGCCTTTCTTCATGAAGACTTCCATCGGCGTGAGCAGTCCCCGACGACAGAGGCGGCACACCCTGCCCGCCAGCGAGTTCCGCAACCTCACATCTCAAGATGCCATCAGTGTGTTTGAGATCGAGAGAGAAGGTAGGCAAAAGTTTGACTTCATATATGCAACCAGCAAAATTTGAATATTTCTGTCTGTGATTTGAAGACTGTTTGAGTAGTTGAAACAGTTAGGCTGAGCTATGTTGATTCATTTTGGTAATACTATGCTTGAGGATTTTGTCACAATACTTATAAACAAGTCATCAAAATTGCAGATTCTATATATCGTCTTACATTTTCATGACATTATTACAAATGGATATTAAGGGATTAATTCACTATCATCTGTAACTATTCACAGCTTAATGTTTTATGATATGACAGCTGGCATAGACTGTTAGACTGACATAGCCTCTCACATTATAAGCGCTGGTAATTACTGCTGATGATAATATAGCAGTATATATATATATATATATATATATATATATTTAGCATAAAGAATATGAATTGTAAATGACAACTATTGACATTATGTGGCATCCACCATGGCATGTTTGTAACATAGTTATGACAACCTTGTGATGCATTCAAGTGAAGTGCTATTTATAGCCATCTTTCATCTCAATTACAAACACCTAAGACATGCAAATGAATGCGGGATAGTGTCTGTTTTCCACCTGAATAATCAGGATTATCAGCGACAGGTTAGGATTATTGACAGGACAAATACAGATCAGTAAACAAGTCTGTAATCCGGTGTTTATGTGCTGAAATCTGAAGGATGACTCACTGTGCTCATCCTGTCCGCCCCACCTCTCTGTCCCCAGCTTTTGTGTCCGTGTCGGGGGAGTGTCCGCTCACGCTGGACGAGGTGCTCGCATTCCTGAGCCAGTGTCCGGAGCTCTCGCTGGGCTGGTTTGAGGAGGGACAGCTGGTGGCCTTCATCATCGGATCAGGCTGGGACAAGGAGAAGCTTGCAAAGGTGAGAGCACAATCACGCTATCATCCAGCCACACTATCACACACTCAGACATCTGAGACAGCTGCCACTCATCCAGCCACACTATCACACACTCATCCAGCCACACTATCACACACTCATCCAGCCACACTATCACACACTCATCCAGCCACACTATCACACACTCAGACATCTGAGACAGCTGCCACTCATCCAGCCACACTATCACACACTCATCCAGCCACACTATCACACACTCATCCAGCCACACTATCACACACTCATCCAGCCACACTATCACACACTCAGACATCTGAGAGCTTTGTATGCCCCTCTCTTCATCAACCCCCCACTTTTGTTTTGTTTTGATCCAGGAGGCCATGACCACCCACGTCCCTGGCAGCCCGAGTGTCCACATCCACGTGCTGTCTGTCCACCGCCACTGCAGGCAGCAGGGCAGGGGCTCCGTGCTGCTGTGGCGCTACCTGCAGTACCTGCGCTGCGTGCCGGGCCTGCGGCGGGCCGTGCTCATCTGCGAGAAGTTCCTGGTGCCCTTCTACCAAAAGGCCGGCTTCAAGGACAAGTGCCAGTCGGCCATCTCCGTGGGGTCCCTCAGCTTCCGTGAGATGGAGTACCAGCTGGGTGGGCTGGCCTACGCGCGGCGGAACAGTGGCTGCTAGAGCCACGGCGACGGCGCCCCCCTCTTGGCTGGCTCAGGGTACTGCGCTCGGGCAGACCGTAATGACTCAGGAACTCACTCAGTCAGAACGACAGTCTCCCCCTTCTCCTATTTGAACACTGCCGGCAGCCCTCTCTGCTCCACGCGACAGGGGCCGCAGACACACCGCATCTAACGCACAGCCAGGGACGGGACTGGTTGCACACGGGGCCCCATGTATATCTCATGGCTGATCAGAGATGTGAAATGTGGGTGATCAACAGCGTATGTCAAATAGAATGTGAAGGCGAGGGGAGAGATGTTCAGTGATGTGTGTATAAAGTTGTACATAAGGGAAATCTCTCCACTGTGATTGGCCAGCCACTCCAGAGCACTTTAAACTTTAGCAATGTCCTGAGAAACATGTTGCATCACATTTCCTGTGTTTAAAATGCTAAATGTATGACTGTGAGAAGGTGGATTCCCTCCCTTCTCACCATGGCACGAAAAAGGGATGTTGGCCTTTAAGAGACTTTGACTCCCCCGCCGCAATGGTTGGTTCCGTGCTCCCCCATGTGTTGGTGGGGTCCAAATTGGCCCAATTTAACCCAAGTGGCTGCCCTATTTAAAGGGTGCCTCATGGAAGCATGGGGGAGAACTTTGGAGAGGCCTGAAGGTGTAGCGCTGACCTGCTGTGAGGTTAAGTGTGTACTGTGTCTAGCTGTGTGGACACTGTTTGCCTTGTTTTGTGCCGCTAGTTTATGTACTTAGTTTCGTGCTTAGTTTCTGGGTCTAGTTTGGGGCCTAGCTTGTGCCCCGAGTGTGCCGGTATTAGGCCTAAATGGGCCAAGCAGGTACCTAGGGTGCCTAGTGAATTGAGTTACTGTGAGTACTGTTTGTATTTGGATTTATGTTTGTTCATTTCGTGTGTATATATGTTTAGGGGTTACTGGAGAGAGCCCCCTTTGTATGTAAATAAATACATGTCTATTTTTATAAGAGACACCACCTCCTGGACCGTGTTTTTCCCCACATCAGCACCAAGTCCAGTCGACCAAATCCCAAAAAACGTGGGGTGACCGCCACGGTCCCCCTCACAATGACCAAATTGTTTACTTTTGTAAAGAATATGTCTAGAATAGCACTCAAGTCATCCATGTTCATACACAAACCAGTACAAAGTAACATTGTGATGTTTGCTAACCGCATCTAATCTTGTAAAAGTTTGTCTTTTCTATTTGCTTTTGTTATGGTGTTTAATAAAGATGTAACACTACTTTTACTCGTTCTACCTTCATTCACATACTGTATATTACAGACAATGCTACTTGTAAGGAGCCGTTTGGGTTCAGGTTTTAATCTTGTTTGGGACACTAGATGGCGCTATACCTTAATTGGGCTCACACTATATAGCTGGGAAAGTTCATGCAGGTGTCAGGTGTTGCTTGACGGAGGGGGGGGGCACACATAGCTTTTTGACGGTCACCAAAGGTCTGTAAATCGTATGAATTCGGATGCATGTTTGGATGTATGGACACCTTTTATTGATTGGATTTGATTGTGAGAAAGAAAATATCAAAACCAAGAAGTGGAACGCAAAGTTAGAACATCTAAAGAGTAAGCGCGTCAATCAAGTGCTCAGTCAGCAATCCTTGACCAGGACTCCTGACTACAGGTGGTGTAAGCACAGAGGGAGCTCGAAAACACGTTTTGATGGGGAGGTCTATTCTTGCACGGGCATCGTGAAGCAGAAACCTCTGGATAGAGTTCCTCTAGACATTGTCTGAGATTCCTCTTGGTATGCTGTGTGCTATGGTTATAAGCATGTTGCATTTTGAGTGCTAAATGAGAAAAAATTAAATACTTCCTTATTTAGAAGTGTGTCAATGTATTCATTGTCATTTATCATGTAGCCTTACTTACTTATACAGTCCGGATTTTCAATGCCCTGTCCGGCGTCCGGCACAGCATCAAGCCGGACGCATATTTGTCCTCCTTTTTGGAGTTGCACTGGGCCTAAAGAGCCGTGCTCTAGAATATTTTGCTGGAACTCAGTCTAACAAATGAATGGCTAAAAGCGGTGTCAAATAACTATCTGATAGGCTTAGGTTAGGTTATAACCCTATATCATTGGTTAAAAACTTCATGTGATGTCATATCTACGCTGCTGGCTACATTGACAGAAAGTTAACACATAGAAGAAAACATGCCAAAACGTCAGACGTCGCTGTGCTAATGCATTCATTCAGATTCATCTAGATGTCAAATACATGTCTGCATATGCATGCATTCAGATTCATTTGTCTGATTAGTATTTATTATTTATGTGACCTGTGATTTAATTTGTACATTTTAAGTCCAGAAATGTTATGCTTTGTGACACTCAGCACTTTAAAAGATTCATCTAAGTGGTCAGTTTTGGAACACCACAATGTATTGAATAAATACAAATACTGTGAACAAACACTTTTTGACTCTTCAAGAATATGTTTTCCTATTCTGTTACACATACATCATGTATCAATCACACAAAGTTGTATTGTAGAGGGGAGCACGCCAGAGTCCTATGTAATTATTCACAGCCTCACAAAATACCGCATAGTGTCCTCCTTTTTGGTGTTATGGATATGGTCACCCTAGCACCCAGTGGGTAGTAGCATGCTAACATTAGATAGCTGGCTCAAATCCCCTCAGACATATGTTTCAGTTACAATAACGGTGTCTACTTCTCTGTAAATTTTTTAAAAATCTAAAAAAAAAAGTCAAACAAATAACTTGTATGTACAAATACGACCATCTACGGAGTTTGGTCCGCCATCTTTCTTTCCCAGCGCCGTGATTTGATTGGCTGACGCATGTATCTTTCAACCTTTGGCGCAAGCAACGCAACGCAACTGAATGCAACGGAGCCACAATTCAGTTCGGCAACAGACGGTTGACGGATTCAACGCATAGCAACGCAACAATGTGAGCCGGGCATTAGTGCATCTGAGTCCTGGGATCTGAGTGCCCGGCTCACCCACTGACCCAGCTGCCAGAGACACGTGCGCTGCCAGCTCAGGATCCAACTGGCTTTAGATGGTGTCAGCGGGGCACACACTCGTCTTTGTCTGGGGTCTTAACACCTGAGACCGGTAATGGGCCTCCCAGCTGACCTTCCCTGAGGGAAAGGGTGAAACGAATCCCAAAGCCAAGCTGTCCTGAGGCTGCCCTACAAGCACAATTCACTCCTCACAGCCTTTTAAATACCAGCACAATTCACTCCTCACAGCCTTTTAAATACCAGCTCATACAAACACTACTCACAGCCTTTTAAATACCAGCCCATACAAGCACTACTCACTACTCATAGCCTTTTAAATACCAGCCCATACAAACACTACTCAGCCTTTTAAATACCAGCCTATACAAACACTACTCAGCCTTTTAAATACCAGCCTATACAATGGCCTTGCATGTACTGCCAAAGCACTGCCAGACCTCCTGTGAGACCTCAGCAGCCTCAGGTGTTCTTTGAGTTTGATGTATCTGTGATATTCAGGTGAGGTGTAGCACATATGGCAGTTTAATATTTTCAGGTAATATTTTCATTGTTTGTTGGTGCAAAGAAGTGGTCATGGTTAATCACAGTCTCCCTGTGCAAAAGACAATACTGTGTAATTAAACAAGTACTTAACAGGTGGTGAGTGGGAAGCAACCATTACATCTGCCGTGTGTAGAAAAAGATTACCACCAGCTAGCATAAGATTGTTTGTGTTGCCAACAAATACAAACTCTCCGATACCTATACTAAACATGTTATACTGAAGAAACTCAAAGACATTTCCCAGTGTTCACGTAATCTATATATCCAACTTGACATTCTGCACCTTTAACTTATAAAAACTAATTGTGTGAGCTACACTGGAGAAGACCTTAATGACCTCTGACCTGTGCTACAGTGTGGAGTGAGGTGACATCTATAGATATGGACAGAGACTAAATATGAGGGGAAACTGATATGACATAATATCATGCTTTCTTAAGAGATTGCCATAGATTACTATGAATATTTTTGAATGAATGAATGAATTAATACTATTGAATATTTACATCTTTAAGTGGAACACTGGAATGCTTAACTATGAGCACAGTCAGTTTTAAAAGTGCTGCAAAGAAACACACAATAACAATACATACATACAACAATACATACAAATTACATGCAACATGTTTTGAGCATGAGTAAAAGCCATTTTCGGTTCCAATATTAGTGCCCTACTGCAATGTCACCACTAGAGAGCAGCGTACACCCTCATAACCCATATTACAGCATAATGTGAGCAGGTGCAGATGCTTTTTACCTGGACGTCTGAACATGAGTACAAGCACAATACACAATTCAGAGATTTAGTCCTGCTATGTTTGAGTATAAAAAAAAATGGATCCAGCAGGGTTTTAAACCTTTAGCAATATTATTGCCAAACTCTCATTCCGACATGGCCCACAGACATTGGATGCAGCTTACACTCATGGCTGCCTCTTAGAGATGATCTAGCAATAAACAATTGTCTGTTCATTATTCTTCATAAAATGAAGTCAAGAATTAGTTCTTATGGTGAATTCTTAACTGGATCCTGTGTCCTAAGAATGTTTGTGTATTTTCTGAGAATTCTGTTCATTTCTGCATGATCGTGTAAAATACGGCTCCTGAAAAATGATCCGTTACTGTCCTCTAGAGGTTGTCGGTGCCACATGCTACAGGACTCCTCGATACACCCTACAAGGTCACCCCTTTCAACTAGCCTCTGGCTGAGAGTGGCATCCTGCACAGATTCTCAAACATTCATGGACAGATCCCTGCATGGCTCAGGGCCCCACAGGTCACAGAGGATGCTCAAGGTGACCCTGACCTTAGAATTTAGAATTAGAATTGGATAAAACACGACCTACAGGATCTGACATATGCAACAGAGACTCAGGTGCTAGATTGGGGTGGCTGGGAGGTGTTCTCCTATTATTTTCATAAATGCATAATTTCTGAAGGTTTTTAAAGAGAACGGCACTTTTTTCCTTCTTGTTGTAGAAATGACAGAATGACTAATGACTTGCGGCCTCTGCATGATAGAGAGGTTGTCCTCTCTGTGGTCTGGTCGGTCTAGTGAGAGTGCACCCCTGTGGCCCCTCTCTTTCGCAGCTGTCTCAGTATCCACCGGTCTGCAGTGAAACACCACCCATGACAAACAGGCCAGTTTGTGGGAAACTGTGCCATCTATCTGTTATCATCTAAATGTATACTATCTATCTGTGATAGCACTGGTGGGTAAAGATGAGATATGTCGTGTGAGTGAGTGTGTGTGTGTGTGTGTGTGTGTGTGCGTGTGTGTGTGTGTGTGTGTGTGTGTGTGTGTGTGTGTGTGGTTGTGTGTTTGTGTGCGAGTGAGTGTGTGTGAGTGCGGGTTTGCGTGTGTGTGTGTGTGTGTGTGTGTGAGTGTGTGTGTGTGTGTGTGTGTGTGTGTGTGTGTGTGTGAGTGAGTGTGTGTGAGTGTGTGAGTGCGGGTGTGTTTGTGTGTGTGTGTGAGTGTGTGTGAGTGTGTGAGTGCGGGTGTGCGTGTGTGTGTGAGTGTGTGAGTGCGGGTGTGCGTGCGTGTGTGTGAGTGAGTGTGTGTGAGTGTGTGAGTGCGAGTGTGCTTGTGTGTGTGTGTAGTTGTGTGTGTGTGTTATGGTTCTCTCCATCTCTGTCTGAGCCTAGGCTTTTAGAGACTCAAAAGGATGTCTCTTCCCAAGCACTGACAGGGCATGAATATTTAAAGAGCTGCTGCTTCTCTGTGTGCGTGTGTGTGTGTGTGTGTGTGTGTGCGCGCGCGCTTGTGTGTGTGTGTCTGTGTATGTCTGTGTGTGTTTGTGTGTGTGTGTGTGTGTGTGTGCGCGCGCACGCTTGTGTGTGTGTGTATGTGTGTGTGTGTGTGCGCGCGCACGCTTGTGTGTGTGTGTCTGTGTGTGTGTTTGTGTTTGTGTGTGTGTGTGTGTGTGTTTGTGTTTGTGTGTGTGTGTGTGTGTGTTTGTGTGTGTGTGTGTGTGTGTGTGTGTGTGTGCGTGTGTGTGTGTGTGGCAGTCATCTGTAAGAGTGAGAGCCCCTGGGATCTGTGCCGTACACTCCCCCACCACACACACTCAACACCCAGACAGATGTCGGCTGGATAAGCAGCCAGCTGGGACAGGTGAAGCCCCAGAAGATTCAATCTTTTTTAATGAACCCCCTGAGTTTCTCCTGCAAGGAGGCACACTGTTTGCACTCGCACACTGTCAGGTGTTGTGCTGCGTGTTTTGTGTGTGTGTGTGAGAGACACAGCTCTTGTACTGCTTACAGGATTTTCTCGACTCCTCTGACCCAGTACCCTTGAAAAGCTGTTGTTGAAAAGGAATAGCTAAAGCTGCTACCGGCAAGACTGACAATATTATACACATGCTCGAATATACAGCTACTACATACAGCTAAGTTTTATTTCTGGATTATAGCTTGCCAATTAGACATCAATTAAACTATCCAGGTATTGTTGTGATTCAATGATGATTTCCTGGCCTTTCTTAGAGGAGTGGTTGGAACATGTTTGCGTTCATCCATAATAAATAATAAAAGGTCTGACAGGGGACAAATGCTCCGTATCAATTTACATGACTGCAGTTGAAAGCTCCATCAATTTACCCTGGTCACCTGTATTTTGCTTATCTGAGAGATAAGCGTGGCAATAGCATTGTAATCCATATCACGTGTTGAATGGGCCCAGTCATCATTCATACATAAGTTACACTCTTGTTTTAGTACCTGTGTATTGGTCAATGGCATTGTGTACTCATGTCCAAAAGCCCCAAGTCAACTGACCACCACCACCACCATGGTCATTAGCCTTATACAAACAGCTTGAATCCAGACAATTGTGAAGACCAGGACTTAGATGATGAGAACTTCGTAATGCAGAGAGTTTGTCAGGAAATAATAATGATAGCACATTTTGACCAGGGTCATCATGATACACATACTTCACAGAGAACTCAAGAGTATACCTGACGGTGACAGATGAGACATCTGCTCTTGGGCAGGAAACCTGAGCAAACGCTGGCTGCGGTGGGATTGACAGTGATGTAACCCTCTCCCAGTGATAGGAGTGTACAGTTAAGCTGTCTGCCGGGATGACAGATGTCAGGTTTTAGAAAGCAGCCTTTAATTAATTAGATAAAGTGCTCCTATCCACGGGTCAGGATATGGGTTCTGCGGACATTTCTATCCTGTGACAACAAGAACAGGAAGGGACCAGGTGAATTTAAAGAGGCTTTTGTAAATTAAAACATGCCTTTCTTAGTCTATCTTAGAAAATAATTATCCCTTCCCAAAATGGTAATGAATAGGTAAGAACTGTTACATAAACAATAATCAGGGGTGGGTTTACTCCACAAAATGGTTACCTATGGCCAATAAAAAATTCAGTGGCTTAATGGAATTTTGTAGACTCATTAATAATGGCATATAGAAGCTATTTACCCAACCAATCATCCATAAGATGTCGCTATAACAAGTTACACCCTGTTTTCTTCTGTTCATCTGACATGGTTTGGTCTGTCGTCAAAATTCATTTTGACTTTAAATCCTTACATTTACAAAATCATTCAATCTTTTGCTTGCTTTGGCTCAGTTGGCACATTATGCTTAGAGCCCAATGATTGCTGCTTGAGGCTATTTTTTTTATTTTTGACAATATACATTTCCTGTTTGTGTACAGGCGGTCCTATTCTGTTACTGCTTCACACCACACTTTTGCGACTGTGTACAGCCGACACAATCACAAAGTATAGTTCCTTTGATTTTTTGGAAACCTAGGGATCTTTCCAATTTAGTTCTGTTTTGGTAAATAACCTTGGTTTATTGATTCAAAATATTGGTAGGGTCTGAAATATATGGAAGTCAAAATGAGGGAATGGTAAGTAACTGCACATTTCTTTAAATCTACTATTCACTATCACTGTGTCTTCACAGAATGATGAAATGTGGATTCTTAAAGTCAGAGTACTTTTCAATTCTTGGGAATAGAGGCTGTATCTTATATCGGTTTTGCCAATACAGTAGCCACCCTTGACATTTAGCTGTCCATCTTGATATCAGGCTCCTCATATTCATCTTTCTTTTTTGTATTTTGTCACAAGGTCCAATAATCATTTTAACTTTTTAGAGTTAGAATTTCCTAACATCATTTTTATTTCCTAGTTTTACTTCATTCCTGCTTGTTCTCTCACTTTATGGGGTACACCGAGTTTTTGACACATTAGAGGATCTACCACTTCGTGATGCATTTCTTTTACTCTTCAAAAAGAAAGAAAGAAAATAGTAAAGCCAATCCTAAATCTCTCTTTGGCCACCGTACATATTATGCAGTAAAGTTGCAAGTCCAGTAATGATTGACATGTTTTTGTGCTCTTCCAGCAAAGATGTGAGAACCCAGATGAGTAACCAATACATTCTCTGTATTCAGGTCTGTACACCCACAAGCCACAAGATTAAATGCTCAGTTAGTCAGATATAATGTCTTATTGTCAACTTTTTTTTAGGCTACCTACAGTACCAAAACATTGTAAAGAGAACATCTGTTTGCTAATGCTAAACATCTATCATGTTTTTAACTGCCCAACTTCCAAAAAATGACCTTTACAAAAATGACAGATGTCTTGTACAATTATTTGTTTATTCATGCAAAAGACAGCAGTTATATTCAGGCTGTCTGAAAAGTATATAAAGTATTGTTTTAATTGTGAATATCAAACCGCAAACAGTGCCATATTGCATCTAAAACAGATGCCACCCAAAACGATAACAATTTGACCTATTATCCTTTGTACATTCCCTATCATATTCCCTTGACCTTTAATGCATACTTTATGCCTCGACATGCCTAAAAAAAAAAAAACTAAAATGTATTGATAAATAAAATCACTGTAAACGTGAGAAGTGCTGGAGATGATACAGGAGCAATTTTGTATTCTTGTACAAATATTGAAAATAAACATCTTATATGATTTTGTCATCACTTAAAAAAAAAACTAAATGAGAAGTCTGGGGGATGCAGTGTCTCATTCTGGAAATGGTCAAACCACAAACCTTTAACCAAATCGTTCAAAAGCTAATAACGTTTAGAAACTATATGAGCTGGGCTTTGGGGGTTCACAATGGGGTTTGCAAATCTTCCCTGACACATAATCCTGTTTCACTCTTTCAGGTTTCCTTCAAGAAGATACATGCGTCTACAGAACACCAAGTTCTCACTCTCCATGAGTTCCCTTTCTTCTTCCTCCGTCAATAAATGAATCTACTAACTAATTAAGGAAACAAAAACATGTGCCACAAAGTCTTGCTGAAGTGCTGTCGGCTCTGTGTGAAAGGGTTATACATGTAGGTAGGGCTCCATCCTGTCCCAGGACTGCACGTCATAGAAGAAGCCATCATAGACGCTGACCCCATTCTCCACTGAAACGGGGACAGCCTGGACCTCCTCCCGCATACAGTCCCAGGGGTGTGGCTGCTGGTCTGAGAACAGTGTGAGCTCCTCGTAGTACTGTGGAGGGGTGACGGACAGCTGCATGCCGTGAACATGCTGCTGGTTGACCCCCGGACAGTCGGCCAGGCCGACCGGATTGACCTCCATGAACCTTGGGGTCATCTCTGGACCGGCCACACACCAGTTCCCATGGCCCGCCACGTGCCAACCCGGCGGGTAATCCTCCATCTCTTTGCTCAGCGACTGCAGAGCGGCATTCAGCTCCAGGTCATCAAAAGTCTGTCCCCTTCTGTCATCGTCACACACGTCTGAAGCCCAAGAGTCTGAAGACGCTCTTATCTCTTGCGCCAGAAGTGGGGATTTCTGAACCCAGTTTTGGCCGTCATTGGAATGACCATGTTTGCGCTTTCTTACATACTCCATCCCTCTGTGATGCTGATCCCCGTGTAGGGTCTGTAGGTGTTTCTGAGGATTCTGTTTTGGGATACTCAGATGAGCAGGTGTTCGCTTGCGCCTAAAGATGCCATCAACAAACATGTCCGCATACTGAGGATCAATTTGCCAGAACCCTCCTTTTCCAGGTTCATCTTTCTGTCTTGGCACCTTCTTGAAACACTTGTTGAGGGAGAGATTGTGGCGAATGGAATTCTGCAAAATCAACAGATAAGGATGCCTTGAGGGTCAAAATTAGATAAATCAGTGCTCTGTTGACCAAAGGCATGTCTAATTGTATAAAGCGATAGTAGGGACCCCATGTAGTCAACAGAATTTTGAATACACTCATTGTGGGCTATGCCTTAATATGGTGTGGGACAGAAGGCAAAGACACCACAATATAATTGACACCAAGCACTAAGAAATGCTTTGAAATGTCTATACTAATCTGAGCCATATCAATTAAAAGAGGTGCTTGTTCCCACCGCAATTACTGATCGTACATAGGCCTACTGCACACCTGGTATAGCCTGAACCATCTATACACAGTACATGTCATAAACTATCTAAAATACCTTATTAATGATCTGACTATGTGGGTTACTTCAAGAGTGTGGGTTATTTCAAAATGATTGCTTAATATTAATCTACAATATAGAATTCATAACAAACTAGCTATGTAGGCTGTCATGAGTCACTCACCTGCCAGCTTGGCTCTGTGTGCCTGTAATAGCAGAAATTCTCAATGACCCAGTTGTAAATGGCTGAGAGAGTGATTTTGTTTTTCGTGCTGGCTTGCATGGCCATGCAGATGAGTGTGGCATACGAGTAAGGAGGTTTCACTTGTGAATTTGTTTTGTAGTCAATCTTCTTATTTGAGCTGGCAGCCACCGTGAAGTGGTGATGATCACCCTGACTTGCCTCTTCCTTCTGAGGTGAACAGCTGTAACTACTTGGGCTGATTGAGACGGTGGGTGACGTGAGACACCCAGACCCTTGTGGTGCCATCATGGCAGCTGTGGGGCTGGCTGGGGAGTCCGTGCCTTCACGCTGTATCTCCAGCAGGTGCTGTGGATGGCATCTGGAGCCAGGGAGACTCTCCGCGTTAGCACCTGGAATTGAAAAACCCTGAAGCCACTGCAGGCTAGTGAGACTATCGTCCAAATGCGCTGTGCTGGCACTCTCTTCCTCCTGGTGAAGCATCATCCATTTCCTCTTGAACTTCGCCATGTCCTGACAGCCTTGCACTGGCATTATGAAAACACCTCACTGAGGGGAAAATCAGTTGAACAAATGTACCGTCTGTTATTATGTTCTCACACATTTCGAATGAGCCGTGAAATGTTTTGGATATCTTATTCATTTAAACACATCAGCAACAAAAATGTCTCAACTTACCTCTTTGTTTTCGTAGCTAACGTTAGCTAAATTACCTGAAGACTTTAACATTGATTTTAAGATGTTAGCCTAATGTTAGATTTTGCACTTAATGCTCTTGGTGATAGTTCACCGTTACATTTGAATGAAGGTTGGTTGGTATCCTCGAAGTGTTGGTGAAATTGGTTAATTCTTATGCCATTTCTATTGTGGAACAAGGCGAAAACTAAACTAAACTGCTTACGGTCGCTACCGAGGCACGGGGAACAACAATGACAGCTAAAGGGGGTTTAAAGAGCTCTTGAAACAGAACGCCAGATCCCGATTGGTTCCTTGGTAACCAGGTTTCGCCTTCCCCAACTTCTTGCGAGTTCCAAGGATTCGTAAATAAACTAATTATGACAAGCCATTTCCAACGTTTAACATCGACTGACGTTCGTTGATGAATTATGGTTTAACCTTAAAGCCCTATGCTATAAATTAAAGCTTAATGAACCGATGTAGCACATTTATCCTGACAGTGAACCCGCATTAATATACGGCTCTTCAGAATGTTCCAACATTTTTTTCACATCTTTCATATCATTCCGCAACTAGTCCGGTCATTTAACGTAACGGAAAGTCATTGTAACTTGAAGCAAGTAATGGGTTGCTACGCAACACCTGAAACTTTAAAGTTCTATTTGTGTGAAGCATATTTTTTTCTTAGCGGAAAACACGAAACAGCAACAAAATCATTAAAAAGAGGCATTTTGAAGGAATGTCTTCTATCTTTTTGGCAAGTAACCGTATAATAAGCGGGATATAGTAATAGTCCGGCGGTCATTATAAAAAAAAAAAATCAACAAACAAGACCCCTCAAGACCCAAGGACTATACATTATCCCTTACTTAGTAAAGACCTCTGCCCTCAAATAGCCAACAATTATAGAGTATCACTGACAACCAATGACACGTTACAATGTAGTTTTAGAGGGACGCCTACCATATCAAACTTGTCTCCGTGCTGTAAGTTGAAGTAGCCCACTATCTAACTATCTTTAACTAACAACAGGTGAGTTTTTGTTAATGGCGCGCGCTTCCACCAGACTTCTCCTACACGCGACGTTAAAGAGCCTCCGGCGACATCTAGTGGTTTGCGTTTGTAAAATAGATAACCTTGGGTGAAACCAGTCAGTCAGACTAAACATAACTTTATACAGCTAAACCCGAAATTCCTCAACCACCCTAATCACCATTCAACCATATATGAATTAAGGCCCTTGTAAACTTGTGTTTTCGATGAAGATTCAAATTCTCCAAAACGTCCATGTGCAAAATTATTCAACATATTTCCAATATTGCCTTTATAAGCCTTAGTAGTCATTAAGTCCAATAAATTGTGTTAAAATATTTAAGTCTTTGGGCACTACATGCTCCAGTTGTATATGCCAGTTGTAATAAATATATAAACCCCATCCGTATGTGTATATAAAATGGCATATAAAAAAGCTCAAACAAAGCTTGTGTTGAGACAGGTAACTCTACAAGGGCATAGAAGAAAGCCTAAAAAGACAAACACTGGAATCAGATATTTGATTAGAACTGCTAAGAAAAATCCTTGTGGGCCTGGTATTGTAGGATCATCGGTGTCTGAGGGTCGAGGGGTTGAATAAAGTAAATAATGATGCAATTACCAAGACGACTCTCATTACTGAAACGTTAAGCTTTATTAGGTTTCCACATGCCTCTACACCAACTAGGACAAAAGTATCTTGAGCTTGCGCTTAAAACAATGAATGACCCAGTGCAGTGTTACCCTGGATACCAGGTCAATAATACTTAGAACAGGAACGAGAAGGCACGGTGTATCAGTATACTGAGATGGCACATGAGAATAGTTTAGTAACTGTGAGTTTAAAGTGTGAAATAAAACTCTATAAATAAGCCCACAAGAGAAATAAGCTGGTGCTTATGTTTCCTGTTACTGTTGCGAAACAGAGAGGTCTCTGGTTAATATCAGGGGAAAGGGAATGTCAGCAGACAGAAAAGCTGATACACAGGCTATTACCATGGAAACTTTGTGAGATGCTCTTCTAATCAGAAAAGCATATATTTCCATACCTCATTAAGATAGTACACAAAGCTTAACATTAAAGCATATTACACCTTGTTATTACAGATGAATTATAATATATATATATATATGCTATTAAACACTGCTGTTGAAATAAATCAATATTATCCAGTTTAGAGTTCACTCACATGTCTGTACATTATCAATAAAAAAAAAGTCTTTCTTATGGGCTTAACAAGTGGTCCTTTTACAAGAACACAAAAGTCCCAAGCAACACGTAGCCATGTTTGCTCTATAGAAAGGCACATATACCTATATGATTAATGCTACATTTACAGGACTCAGGACAGCCAACACACTCAAAGATACTCAAGGGCACTGTAGCAACTACACCATCTCATCCTGTTACACCGGTCACTGGGGTGTGCTTGTGAATTGATGTGTTTTCAACTTTTAACAATACTTCACCGTGATCTGAGCATTATGCTGCACACTGTCAACAAGATGTTTCAGCCAGGCAGACAAACAAACAAACAAACAAACAAACATCACACAGTTTGCCTCAATCAGCAAATGACGCAACTTGTGCACAGACGTCAACATTATGTCAAGAATATACAAGTATACCTAATATAAATAATAATAAGATATCAGCTGCACTGCCTTACCATACTTCTCAATTATAAACAGTTAAAATGTACACATTTACAGATAACACCGCAAAGAATTCCACTAGTTGAACTTTACAGGCATGACTTTCCACACAAAAACTTGGAAAAAGGATTAAACCGTATCTTCTTACAAATGTTACCTAAGGAAAGCAAGATGAGTGTTACACAAACTTCACTAGATCATGAGACTGGCAGAATTAGTTCTGGTCCAGGCGAAGGTCTATCATATCCTACACATGGGTAGAGGTGCATGTCATATCCTGAAATAGAAATCCCATCCTTCTTTTTCCTCAGAGGTGAGAAATGAAAGCTTTTAAAATTCACTAAGTGCATGTTTGCAAAAAGTGACTTCATAGAATGGAAATGAGAACATGACCAAACAGATTAAGATTTTACATCACAGATTACTACACTTGCATAATGTCATTCGATTAGTGGTGAATACGGCTATGGTTAGAGTCATCCGTACTTCAAAACTCATCACGAAGGGTGTTTTAAGACAGTCTACCTCTTGAAAGGTTACCCCAATAAGGGATGAGTTTTAGCATCTCCAACCAAAGAGTCATGCCAACAGCCAGACATGTACAGAGGTTTAGTCTTAGGGGGAGAGACTTGATTTACTGATGTGGACAAACGTGAGATCCAGAGCATAGCAGAGCACTCAAGCTTGATTTCAGGAAGGTCTGAGGGAGAGAAGCGGGAATGCGCTGGAAATGTACTGTGGAGTACTGGGAAAGAAGAACGCTGGGGGAATTCAGACGGAGGGTGGATGCCTGGTGTCAAAGGGCGGGTCAAGCTATTCGTCCTCCATGTGCAAACCGCTTTGAGGGCACAGGAGAGGCTGGCTGGAGCCGTTGGTGCTCTCGCTCTTCAGGCTCTCCGTGGACTCTGACGACCCTAGGAGGACAGAGGAATCCAGTGTGAACAAGCACTCTCAGCCTTACACACTTCATCTGTGAACCTCATTTCATTATTTATTCTTAAACACATTACATAAATGATTTCACTACTCTGCAGGCACAATCCTTATTTTTGAAGCATGATTCTGAAGAAAGTAAAGGGAAGCAAGAGGGAAGGACTACAGAGAGCCGACTACATACCAGAGTTACTCTTCCATACCAATAGAGCAGGCCTCAGGACCTAGAGCTGCCCCGAGCAAGGCCAAGGAAAAGGGGAAAGGGGGATAGGATGGCAAGGGGTTCAGTTAGGAAACACAGAGGAACAGGAACGGGGTTCAGTGAGGAACAACAGCACACTTGTTAGGATACCAAGCTGGAGTAAAGAAGGCCAATTAGGAGAGAAGAGAAGAGAAGACACTGCCAGAGAGGCAGCTAAAAACAGTGTGTGAAACGCTGATAACGGTCAGTTTACACAGAATCACAAAAGCATAGAGAGAGTATCAAAACTTCCTGGTCAACGATGCACACTCTAGCTCACACTGTTCAACACACACACACACACACACACACACACACACACACACACACACACACACACATACACACACACACACACACACACACACACACACACACTCAGTGTGGTTACCTTTTGTGACTGGTATTAAAATTCAACCAAGCTGTTATTATGAGTGCATCGTCTGAGTAGATCACCCGTGTGCCTATCTGGGGTATTGCTCTACACAGTGTTCGTCATCAGTAATGTGGACATGCACACCTGGGAGGGAAAGGTCTCCTGGAGGGTCACTATCCGTCTTGGTCAGGCTGCTGTGCTCGCTGCTGCAGTCTTGTAAGATCTCCTGTTCAGACATCAGACCTTCCTCTGCAAGAAGCAGAACAGCAGCGGCCATTACTACTACAACACTACATAAGCACTTAGCATTAGCACTGGAACTTCAAGACATGTCTCGTGTGGTGCGGATCAGCCAGTTGGCTTCAGGCACAGGCTACAGCTGATGTCACATCCTACGGAAGATTCTAACAGTGCATAATGCAGTAACAGTATGACACCTTCAGCGAAGCAATTTAATGAGGGCTATTCTGAGGATGAACCCTTTCAGTACTGTGACAAGTGGGTCTGAACACAGGGACAGGGAAGCTGGCCCAAATTAGCCCCACATACTCACCATCGTCAGGCGTGATGGACTGGAGTGGGATATCCTCTGTTGCAGTGGCCTGCTGGGATACAGGGGACAGATGGGAGGGATTATCACTATACATTAACAGAACACACTCAGCTCACATGACTAATATTTAAATTGCCTTTCCAAAGCTCATCTTCAAAAAAGTGCATTTTCAAATAAAAAGATAAGCAGAGACGGCTACCAGACACCTCAGTGGAGGCAGCCATTTAATCACAGTTACAATAATAGAAGCCGGTTCCAACAAAGAGACGACAGGCTAATTCATCATAGAACGCTGCACCGTTCAAGGCTAAAAAACACTGACTGATGTCAAATATGACGTGAGTCCTGAGCTTGTCTACCTTTAGTGCAGTGTGCAATTCAGCAGCCTTTTAAGCTAGAATTGTGGACTGCACCTTTAAAGGTCTGCCTCTGGTTTGGTAAGGGAGCTGAGGGACTGACCTCTGTGGGCACTGGGCTGCTGGACAGGGTTGGGTGAGGCTGGGCGTCGGACAGCTCCGACAGTTTCTCTTCATCCTCCTCCTGGATGGGTGAGGATGGGGACCGGAGAGTGCTGCAGGACACACACACACACACACACACACACACACAGACAGACAGACAGACAGACAGACAGACAGACAGACAGACAGACAGAATGATGGTATGAGAAGACTGCTTTTCAACAAAAAGCTTCCCTGTGGAGTCTGGTGTTTTTCCTGTCACACGAGAAGGACAGTGCCCTGCAATGTCAACTGGATGAATCACAGGTAGCACGCAGAGTCATCAGTCTGCCACAGTCTGGATACAGGATGCCGTGTCCTCTGGCAGGAGCACTCAGACCCGTCTTGGCAGAGCCTGTTTCTCGCCGGGCCTCAGGCCAATGGCTACCCGGAGGAGATGACAGGAAGGTGAGAGCCTCGACAGACAATATCAACTCATATCCACTGCATACGCGCTCGTGTAAAAACATGTTTTATCTATTCACTTCACTCTTCAATAAAACTGGGGAATCACGACTTCTAATTGCAAGTGATACAGTGCGAGTGACCAAATCACTGGGGATAGAGTACCATTGTTGCATTGTTAGAATCTGGACATTACAACTTCCTGTACACTTCCTTTGTTTAACAACCAGTGATTGACAGGCCCTTTCTGCTTGCATTAGTGGCTGTTTATGTTATGACCGTCACTCTAGCTCTTCTAGAAGACACAGCAGTGAGTGAGATTAGGCCGCAGTGGGACGGGCTTACCTGTCAGGTGACTTGCTGACTTTGCCCTTCTGCAGAGCGCTGTCCCCCGATAGCTCCGAAGGGCTGTGTGGCCTGCTATCCCCGCCTACGCTGCCGGAGAAGTTGATCTCATCATAGAGGGGGGCGGAGGGGATCCCTGGAGATACGGGCCGCAGGCCATTCATCGCCTCCAGCAGCGAGATGGGCTCAAATCCAGGAGGAACGGAGTCTGTGCTCTGGGAGAGGCAGGGAAACACACACAGAGACACGCAGCAAAGGCTAAGTCAGCTAATTCACTATGGTCTGTTTCCCATTCATGTTAGCATTTTTATAAACATCAAATAACATAGCCGATAAAGGACTCATTTCATTTTGGGCTTTTGATACACACTTTAAAAAAATCTAATCTAAGTACAATGGGGCCCCCATATCCACGGGGGATACATTCCAAGACCTACCACAGACAGTAGTGAACACCATATATACCGTATTTTTCGGACTATAAGCCGCTACTTTTTTCCCACGCTTTGAACCTCGCGGCTTAAACAACGATGCGGCTAATTTATGGATTATGATACCTGTGACTGTATACGGTGGCTTTGTGTTTACGGTGGCTTTGTGGAGCTAGGATGCTAGCATGGATGCAGCCGCATGGATGCTTAGCTCCACGCGATTTCTCAGTATCTCTCAATAACTTAACTAATGTCAAAATAACCACAGTCTACCAGCGTAGACAGAACACAACTCAAAACACTTTAGAAAATAAAATAAAAGTTTACAACAATACAAATCCAGTCTTCAAGTTCTTTAGCTCACTGGTTTCAAACTAGCGTCTGTCTTCAATCTAACGTTCTAGCTTCTGATTGACTCTTGCGACTGTGCGCTCTTAAAGCAACAGTGCACTTATCTAACTGGCAAAACTAACTATTGTATTAGTTTTGATATTCATTTTAGCCTGTGTAAAGTTAATTTGTTTCAATGTTGCGGTAGGCACCTGCGGCTTATAGACATGTGCGGCTTATTTATGTTAAAAATAATTATTTTTAAAAAATTTAGTGCGTGAGGCTTATATTCAGGTGCGCTCAATAGTCCGGAAATTACGGTAACTTGTTTTTTTTGTGTGTGTGCATCGATACCTATGATTAAGTTTAAAAGGCATGCAATGTTCTCTCTTTCTGTATCAAGTCTAGAATGTGTACTTATGGATGTGCTATGGAACATACTGCCTATAGACATCAGGGAAGCCAGCTCGCTTAACATCTTTAAAAGAAAACTAAAAACGTACCTCTTCACATTAGCCTTTAACTAGCTACCACTTCGCACTATATATATATATATGAATACTTTTAATTTAATTTAATTTAATTTAATTTAATTTAATTTAATTTAAATTAAATTAAATTAAATCTCTACAGGTGATATTAAGGGGTTGGATTAAATATATCTATATAATTATAATTTTATTTTTTTTGCACTATATCTTTGTTATGTTTCTTTGATGTCTATTTTTATGTGCATGTCATTTCTTTGTGCATATTATGTATTTGCTGTAAAGCACTTTGAGCTGCATTCTTTTGCATGAAAGGTGCTATATAAATACAATTATTACTTTCTCACTGATAGGAAACACTTCAAGTCTTCTCTGTGGCTAAGAAGAACTACCAGCTTCGCTTGGGGGGCTCTGTGTGGCCATTATTAACGAGAGTTGAGGGGGCCCTACTGCATCTCAAATGTAAAAGTAGGACAGTGTGAACACGAGAGCCCTGGCTTACTGAGTGTTCATCGTGGTCCATGTTCTGAGCTAGCACAGGGCTAAAGGAGACTGGGGAAAGAGTTCCAGACTTCTTCCTCACAGCGCGGATCTGCAGCAGGGCTCTGAATGCTGGGAAACACAAAAGAAACTTCATATATCAAATGTCATCATATGTCAGTCATCACACACACACACACACACACACACACTGAGTCTCCATTCGAAATCAGGACAACATGGAGCCTGGCCCGAGTCGGGTTTTTGTTTTTTTTGTCTTTTCTTACGCAGGCGGCAGATGGGACAGTTGTTGGCCTGGTAGCGCAGAGTGTCCGCACAGGAGTTGCAGAGGCACAGGTGCCTGCAGGGCAAGATGAGGGTGTCGCGCAGGTCCGACAGACACACCACACACTCGTTGCTGTTGTCACTGTTCTCGTCATCTGAAGGCTGGTGAGAGAAACGACACACATTCAGTGAGGTCGTTGTGTACATGTGGACAATGCCAAATGAACATCGGCCCTCCTGGAAAGGAACGCTTACCTTGGTCTCTTGGTTATTTTTGTTCTCGATCCCGTAGATCTCCTGCAGTAAATAGCTCACTCGGTCAACCTGTGAAGAAATAGAGTTGGTTGAGGGAGCGCAATTCTATGCCAATCTTTACACACAGATCATCCCAATATGAATTTGTTTACAGAGCAAGAAGATACTCACAATTTGTTTCTGCTTTAAAGGTTTCACAGAGAAGCTGCCGTCCATGTGCTGTCAATCAAAAACGGGACACGTTGGTTAAGCTCCTATTTTTGAACTATGAACATTTTTGAGAGAACATCTAAGAATCTGTGTTTTTCTAAAGCTAGGCATGCAGATGGTTCATTGTAGATTAAAAACAGGGTCATCAGATTATAAATAGATGACGGGGGTATAAGAGAAGTACAGAATCCAGAGATGGACTGCAATATTTTAGAGAACAGCTCTATGGTCCATGTCTACCCTGCCATGAGACATGTGATATCTCTGGCTGGATGCAATACAGCCACAGTCAGAACGAGAAGAATCCAACTACAACACCAACACTATGCCAACTACCCAAGCAAAACACGATAAAGAAATATCATGTATTTTCAGCATTTCAGTACGCAACATATTTTTCTGCAATTTAATTTGGGAAAGCACATAGTATGCTTAGCGGTCGGACTAATGTTTAACTGAAATAGATGCAAGTTTTGCACAATCTATATGCAAGTTTAAAGAAAGTGCCCGTTTGGGATCATGTGTCAAGAACGACTTTGTTTTCTATAAGGATAAAACATACTACGCCGAAGTGTGACGGCTTCAGTGTCAGCACTAACAAACACGTTGTTTTCACTCATTCCTTCCGTCACAATCAAGATCTGTAACCATAAACCACATGAACCATAAACCACAACTTAACAACAACAACACAGCTAGAGTGAAAAGCCTGCTAAACGGGAACAAAATGACCTAAATATCCCGTGAGAAACTGCACTGTGAACTCACCCTCTCAAAGGCCGCCAGCAATACATGTGCATGTCCAATGCAATCTGCAAAATTAAAACAATATGTCTTCTGTTAAAAAGCATCTCCAAACAAAAACAAGTAGCACTCTTGTCAAACAAGGCCTCTCAGCCTCTTTGGAAAGGGCTATTTATTAAAACTTACCATCCCCCTCATCTACCACAGCTTGGATTACTATGGGGAAGACACCTCTGTCCAGATCAAAATTTAGCTGCCAAGAAGAAAAAAACACACAAGAAATGAACACCATATAACCAATATTTAACTGTACTAAATGTATGCTCGGCTAATACTGTATAGCCATTGCGGCACCTGAGCTTTATGCCATAGTATCTGTGTAAGCACTGACAGGAAGCATCACAAACAAGTAAGAATTCAGACAGATTTGCACGTATGTGCAATGAATCCTTAAGAGCATTAAAGGTTTTTTTTTCTATCGACTGTCAAGGTGAGCACACCATGCTTGATCAACAACACTTGCATAACTGTACTTACATCCTCCTCCTTCCATTCAGTGAAATCAATTTTGAAGGACGGCAAAGAAAACTGCTGGCTCACTCCTCTTTTGTGGTGCACCGTCTCAGAAACCAATGTGGGAACCTTTGGGGTGTACCTGGTGAACAGCATATCATACGCCATTTAATCATATGTAATGCCATTTAGTCCTTCTATACAAAACGTCAAGGTCTTAACAATTGGTCATTTATTTCTTAGGGTTATTTATTCATTCTTCTCTTTTGACAAACACGGTACTCTGCTTCTCCTTATCCTTCACTGATGAAAGAGACTGCTTACCCAAAGTACTAGTTATTTTCTCTCTCTCACACACACACACACACACACACACACACACACACACACACACACACACACACACACACACACACAAAAAACATCAGGGTGCAAAAGAAGGACCACCACCAGGTGAACTCTGAAAACCAACAGTCAATTCTCAAAGAAGTCTTCTTATTCTTACACAGCCATTCCATTGCTGAATTCTTCAAATGCCTGGCAGTAGATGGTGATGGCCACTCGTGCATCTGAATCGAAGGTGAACTCAACCCCATACAGAACCTTGGGCTTGGCCTCTTCTTCTGTGGGACTGTCAGCATCATCTTTGTACCTGAAATTAAAGACCACTTAGATCTCATCTCTAAATCACAACATTTGGAGCAACATCTGGTTAACAAGAATATTAACAGTAAGAGATCAACCAAAACCTCATCTCACCTTACAAGACGCAGGGAGTCTTTCCTGATGTTGACGAGACTCCTCAGAGTTTTAACTGGCTCATGAGGTGCTGGCGTAACATAAGGGAACTACAGAACATGACAAAAATACAGGTTACGTTTTACATCACCTAGAAAATAATTCTTACAGGGCATACTTCAAATAGCTGTGCTTCTTTTCTTACCTGTACAGGACGATTTCCAAGGAAATTTAAATCCATATTTTCTCCAAACAGGTAGCCTTCTGGATGAGGTGTGTCAAACTTCTCCCCTCCCATGAAAAAGTGACTGGCAAAATAGTTCCCTTGGAAAGAGATTGCAAACGTCACGACAGCTATGACAAAGTATTGTTTGCTGTTTTCAAAAGAGGATCGTTTGTCATCACATTTTAAGGTATTTAACAAATCATACTTCTAAAGTACACCCATCAAAACTGTAACTGAACTGGGCATTCATATATTGATGTTTGAAACACACTTACTAAAATGAATCTTACCACAAGGATCCTGGAAACGAAGTTAACAGGCACGATGGGAAGACATAGAAGTGTCGATAGCTTTGTGACAAAAACAAACACAAACACTAAAATAACGTTACCCATAGGACTTACCTGATTTAGGTGGGAATCTGTATGCCGAGTTAGCCTGGATGTCAATATCCTCAACACCCGCGATCCTCCGACTAAGTATTGAGCCCATTTTGTTCTTGTTTATAATCGGGCTGGATGGCAGATGCAATGAAGAAACCCCCTCTTGCCAGCAAATTAGCTAGGAGCGAAATCGTATTATGGTTATCTGTAAACGTGAGCTCAAAGCCAGCTCGACTGACTATTTGCTAGCTAGCTTGTTTAGCTAATGGGATAACCACCAGCTATCGATTCGTGAACATAAACACTCGACCGTTTCGACAAAATAATCGAATTCCTGGTCACATTTAATCATACACTCTCCACAAGATGTGTCTTACAAATGCAATGGTGTATAACTGAGAGTGATTTTGATGGTAAAACGATAACTTACGGAGTAGCTAACGTTATTTGAGCAATGGTTCTTATAGCTACGTGGGTAGCTAATTAGCTAGCTAGCTAGCCAGCTAATGATTTGGCTAACTAGTGAACAGACTAATGTGAATCTGAAGTCTATAAATATTACATGTGATTTGGTTCTTGTTCCTCGAGATTTTAATTTGGCGTTCTGTTGCAGTATTCTGCTGTTAACGACTGACGACCAAATGTGATAGAAACATACCATACAAATGTAGACGTCAGATACAGAAAAGTCGTTGTTCCTTCCTAAATGATGTCTAGCCTTCTATCCAATAACTAGTACATCGCCGTATCTCAACATGAGACGATGTGATTTGCTGAAATTTGGATGACGCTGAAAAGTCCAGCCCGAGACAAGAACATCAAAGCCCCGCCCATTTAATGTCATTACCAATGCAAGTCTGTGATATCTGTGTAAACATTAGCTTAATGCATTTATGTATTTATGTTAAAATATTCTGGCCTCATGACCTACACTATTCGTGTAGATAGCGGGTTTTTTCATGCATGTAGTTCATCTTTTAAGACAGCAGACCGGACAAGAGATCATGTAATGTTTTGTCATGTTATGTTCTGTGAAGAAACACGTGTTCTCAGATGACATTAACGGATGATTTTTTTTAATTAAAATTCCAGTACAAGCAAATAAGGACAGTGACATTACCAAGTACTTGTTTGGTAAAATATGGCAAGGGGATTTTGTTTTATTGATTTATATATTTGTTGTTGTTATTTTAAGCATAATATAAGACTGTTCATTCATGTTACATGTTACTTTAAGGCTGATCTAATAAGGTGCCTATTTCCATTTAAAAAACTGAAAACGAATTAGAAATTACCGACTAGCCACCAAACAATAATGAATGACTGGTTAGTAATGTTTTTTTTTTACATCTTTTACAGACACGGATACTACTTCTATATAAGTTTACAGAAACACCTAACCATGATAATCTATTGGTTGAGGAGGGCTTGAAAATAGTACGCTAGCCTACCACAATGATTCTTTCGGTTCGCTGCAGTCAGTTGTCAGTCAGGGGGCGCCGAGGACACTGGTAGCCTACTTAAAACATTATCGTTGGTTCAACCGGCAATGGTGGCTGGGTGAAAAAGACGACACTTTCAACCTCTTCGATTCAAGACTCCAACACTGATATTTAAACATCAAAAGAATTATGGACGAATTAAAACACCAGGTCATGATTAATCAGTTTGTTCTGACTGCTGGTTGTGCGGCAGACCAGGCAAAGCAGCTTTTACAAGCGGCACACTGGCAGTTCGAGGTAAGGACATGCAGTGCTTGCTCTATTTCTGTTTACATGGAGCTGACTGATTTGTGTGTTTCAAGAACCAATAAAGCTAGCTATCAATGCTTGGTTTCTTTAAACAATGTCTCAACAGTTTGTCCGGTCTAGGACATTGGAACCATTCCAGTTATAAAATATAAAATTGATTATGTTAAAGCCCGAGAGCATTTCTTCTAGTTTAGGAAACGGAGATAACGTGCCAGTCACACCGTTGTCATCTGCTCATGTTGTTATGTAATGTAAATAACAATCCGTGTAATCCATCCAAGACATACTGGTGAAACAGTGTATTTATACCATGTAGATTACTCTAACGCCAAAGAGCTTTTGTAGCAGCCCAGCAGAGGTTTTCAGGCTAGATTTTTGCATCAGTGTAATGCGTTGTGGTAAATGGTGGTTTGTGTGATCACTCTATTATTCTTTGTAAGCTGTGGCATTTTTCGGTTTTGCAGACTGCTCTCAGCACATTCTTTCAAGAAACGAATATACCGTACAACCACCATCAAATGGTAAGTAAATATATGACTTTTCCAGTTTTATTGAAGATTATTATTTATGTTGTTTGTGTTGTGTTTGTGATATTATTATTATTGTTGGTGGTGGTGGTGATCATATCTTGTGGAAGTAGTAAAAGCCTATTCTTTTAAAAAAGAAAACCCCCGTCCCTGTCCGCCATGTTGTGGAGCATGCGTCAGACAAAAATAAACACAGGCTCTGCCCACGTTTTCTGTAACTCTTTGGTGAAACGGATTAAATAAAACAAATCAAGGAAAAGCCTCTAGACGCCTCTTGAAACTCAGAAAGCTCGATTCTGATTTAACGCCTTGTACGATTGCTTGACCTCTAAATGCTAATTCAAGCTTTCATACGTGTTCTAAGTTGTGGGGGAGGGTGATTCCAGGAAAGAGAAAGAACATTTTGAAACTGCAGTGTTTACATCCGTAGTGTAGGCCTAGTGGTAGGTGAATTCAGCGCAATGAATGAAACTCTCAAACTCCGAAGAAAACGTTAAGTACCGGAAAAATGACAACACACTAGAAAAATCTCCATATCCCAAGAGGCCGCGATTTAAACGATTGAAAAAACAGATGTTACTTTTCTATCAATGGAAGCTGTAGCCTGTTTTTAGAAGTGTGTGTGCTGCCTGAACGCCTGACCTTTGCGTTGTCAGTGTCTTGTTTTACAAGTAGTAGCTAAGGGAACACAGACAGATATATATAGATATATAGATAGATATATATAGATATAAAGTAAGTAAAACTGAATTCATAACGCCAATAAAGCATTGCTGTAGACATAGGCTAGTGTGTTTGAAGGCTTGAGTTTCACCTCCACCCCTAATATGCTTTGAATGTATGGGAGAGGAAGTGTAGTCTGAAGCTGCCACACTGGGACTCTATAGTAAAGTGGCTGATGTAGAAGTAATTTGGACATAGTTGTGGAAGACTGATGAGAAAGTTGCACAGGCCATTTTCACAATTACATTTGGTTTATTTTGTCTAAATTAAAAAATTGTCTACTTAGCCTCACACTGCAGGTTTGTATCTCACAGTCTTCCTTTCCCACAGAGAACCTAGCTGATGTGAGCATTTTCCGCATAGCTTTGACACACACTACCAACAACCTTAACTAAACTGAAACAGTGTGAACACATTGTAAATTCATGGAATGACTATGATGTGAAGTCTTGCACAGAGCTCTATACAAACCCCCAAAACATTGTTTTCATTTAAGTGCAGTTAACAGCATAATCAGTTGGCTAATAAAGGTCTATATTAAGGCTAATAAGCCATACATGCTTTTGAAGACTTAAGACTTTTGAAAATGTGAGTATTTGAAACTGTCTAGCAAGACGAGTAGATTTAAAGGATTCACCCACTGGTTATTTGAATAGATTTCTGATTCATCTCTGTATTTTGTTTCTGATCAATCAGCAAAATCAACATTTCAGACAATTATTAAGAAATACTTGAGTGTCCACTTTGGTTACCGCTGCTGCTACCACTACTACTGCTACTACTACCGCCATTACTGCTACTACTGCTATTAAACGGCCATTACGGCCACTACTGCTATTACTACTGCCATTACTGCTACTACTGCTATTACTACCGCCATTACTGCTACTACTGCTACTTGCCTGGTATCAGTAAAATACTATCAAAAGTGGCAGTAAAATACAGTGAGAATTTATGATGGGTCAGTTAAAACCGGATGTCGAATGGCGAGCATGTTTTGCAATGCCTTGTGGTTAAACATAGTAAACAACAGAAGTGCATTTTTAAAAAATGTGTTATATATAGTATATATGTATTAATTATATATAGTATAGTAGATGTAGTGGGTTATGTATTTTTAATATAGTAATTTAGTATAGTAATATACTAAATCTAAACAAATGCCCTACTGTTCAACTTATACGTAGTGCAATTACTGTAAGTTGACACAAATTTGAATCATTTGACAACATTCAAGTGGTATACCACAGACATCTACTCACGTTCATATACTGTAGCCTTCTTTTAGGTCAGGCAGAAGAAAGTGCCAAATCAGAAGTTCGCAAACATGTATTGTGCAGCTTGTAGGAAACAAATGTGTGCTGAGAAACTCCCTGTCACAACACATGAGTAGGATGTGGAGTGACACTGTTGTCACTTTTCAGCTGGGCCCTGTGGTTGAGTGTTGACATCTGAAATCCCTTGATCAGAAACAAGTTTGTTGCATTTTCCGCTAGCATACTCCATACTCTCATGGGGTTACAGTTTCCTGTCTCTTTGTTCTTCATTGTGCTTGGAGTAGCACTGGTTCTTCTAAAGATAATCTACACATTGTTTATAAACACTTTGGTGTCTGTTTCTTCACAGTGACTGTAGTTATTTGGACCTTGATTATTTTGGGGACAAATGAAATGTCAAGAACTGTATTATGGCCTCATGCAATTTTGCTTGTTAGTAAGAAACAACATAGATAAAAGGGCAAACAAGTTATTTATTGTTTCACATTTAATCTCTCCCTTTAACAATGAGAGAGAAACGTTTAGTCTTTTTAATCGGAAGTTTCTCTTCTTATCAGTCATGACATTAGTGGACACCTGAATGACCTAAGTACCAGGCCCATAGTTTGCATGACCATTCTTGAATACTGAGAATTTGTTTTGCAAAAAGAACTGAATCATTGATGTCGCCTCAAGATAATGGGTTAATAATTTAGCGCCTGTGTGTGATCGTTGACCTGGTCTTTATGACAGAAGTGGGGAAATCATGTTCCCATAAAGAGGAACTGCTTGTTAGCATGTGACACAGAATGCGAGTAAGTGCGTCTTCCTGTGGGTTCGGTCTTTTCAGTAATTTCCATTTAGTACACATCCTTCTCATCATGTGTGGTTTCTCTTCTATTAAATAACCACAAACCCTCAACTATTGCTTGATCAACCCAGCCTTCCTTTCACCTTCTCTGCTCTGTCATGTGTACTGGTGTTGTACAACTATGATAAATGAATCCTAAAGGAAAGCCATAGCTATATGTATCAACACTATCTTTAGATATTATTGGACAGGGAGCTCAAAAGACACTGTAATGAGAGTATCTAGAACCCAGCAGGGCTGGTGTGGAAAAATCAAGGTATTATGCTCATACGACATTGTTATTGTATAACATATATATTTACTTGCTCATTGTATAATATATGTATTTTTTTATAAAAACAAGGATTCTTGAAACATACACAGCATTCTACACCCTCTATATTGATGTGTCTAAAATATTGGAGCTCATTCAATGTTCATTAGTGAAGAATGTTATTTATTTACTGTAGGTGAAACCGGGGTTGCTACATTAGTTTAATTAAATCAGTCTCATAAAATTTAATAATCATTAAATTTAGTATTTAATATTTTATAATTAAATTACTAAAACAATGAAAAGCTCTAGTTGTACCACTATGCTACAGTCTAAGTATGGTATCACAATACTATAGTACTACAATATCACTACAAAGTCTATAACACTTCATGAAACAACCAGAGAAGTGAAGGCATTTGAAGTACTTGATTGGCGGGAAATGGCTTTCAGTGGAATATTGGAACAACAACAGACAAGACAATTGTTTAAGTCTAAATAAACAATTTATTAAAGGTAACAAACAGTAATGAATGGTTAATACTAATCATATAAACAACTGAGTATAACCATGAAACAAGGCACAAAGTGGAGTTGGGAATACAGAGGAGGGGGCATAAGATCCTCCTCGTCTCTGTGTGTGTGTGGGTGTGTGTGTGTGTGTGTGTGCGTGTGCAGGTATGCGCGGTTACGCGCTAACTGGAGAAAGAGGGAGAGGCTATGCGCAAGCGCACAGGCGATAGATAGTATATGCGTGAATGAATATAGTGCGCAGGGCATCACCTAGATTGGGGGTGGTCAGCGGATGCGAATGCAGATCCGAGGCCAGCTTTGCCTGTTTTAGGCGCCAGTTTAAGTTGGAGGATGGGCACAAATGCAATGAGTAGACAATGGATTCTTATCTCGAGGGTAGAATCCAGGCTATAGGCCTTTAACGCAATACAAAATGTATAAGCAGCACTTAAATCGCGATGTGTACGTGTATACGTTCAGATGGTGATTGAGGGAGTTAGAGAGAGAGATGGTGCATGCACGTTCTAACAAAATAGCAAAGTAAAAGAAAGCAAGATAATGTCACGGTTACAAACCGTGCAAACTGTGAATTACAAAGTGCGCATTTAAATCATAAATGAAATAAAACAAGGATACTTTCACACAGATATTAACACACATATAAGACTAATCTCTGCCCAGATGTCAGCCTTACTTGATTAACGCTCTTGCAAAGCGTTAAACGGTGTATTACGGAATTCCAACTGAACAGCGCGGGACGCAGGTTCGGGGGGAGATGTCCGTGTCCTTCCTTAGCTCGTCAGCTGAAAACTCGTGCAGGCCTTGGTGGGCATCAGACGGTCTTGAAGGAGGTAGAAGTTATGTTCGTCGACGTGGAGAAACTAATAAGGGAAGCCGGTCGCCTTATCTTACTCAGAACACTGCTGGGCTGCAGTATAATTTTACCGGTATATCTTAGGCTGCAACTAAACGAGTCAAAGTATTTTCGTAACTTCGGCCAAAAGTTCAATACGGTTCGTTGTTGCGTGGTCCTTTGTTCTTCTTCTGCAGAGAGGGTATCTCTTAAATGAATGGTGTTTACTGTTGTAAACCCACCGCCAGAGAGACAGATATGTGGGTTTTTCGTGGTTTTAAAGGGAAAAATGCGTCACCTTATTTATCACCTTGCGGTGACCAATACCGAGTGAATGAAATGTAGATAAGAAAGTCAAAGTGATAAGAGAATTGTGGGTAATGTAGTCTATGGTGGGACATTCACTTACATCCCCCCTTTGGTCTCAGGGCTGGGATTGCTTCGTAGTCCATGAGAGCAACAGAAATGTGCATAGTCCATAAATCCATAGTCCATCAAAGTCTCTTATTCCTGCTGACACAAATAGTTCGTAAAAAGGCTTTTGACATCTGGGCATCATAAAGGCTTTTGAACATCTGGGCAGATGGCATTTCTATACCTTGTGTTATAACAACAAACATTCAAACAACATTCATACACCTCAAACTTAAAACACACTTAAAATATTCATGGAAAGGAAGGAAGGGTTGTTAGCTTTGAGGGTTAACAGGCCTATTCCTTGAGAAAGTTAGTGGCAGGTTTCGGTGTGAGGGAGGTCTGAACACCACTGCGCTGAAAACCTTTGGGAATATTTACTATGGTGTTGAGTTTTGCGTGTAGTGTTGTTTTTGTTTGTGTAGCGTGTATGCAATGCCTATGGGGTTAGCGTGGCATGCAAGGTTAGTGGGTGGAGTTAGAGTGTTAGTGTCTATCCACCCCCCTTTGGCGTGGAGACGGCTCAAAGGGTAGAAAAGCTCGCAGAGCTGTTTTCTTTGAATATCCAGTTAGGCATCAGCCTTTTTCAGCTGTCGCTGGATTTCATTTTTGAACCCAGGATATGGCTCACATGGTGAGGAGTCTATGTCGTCTTCCGATTAAACTGAACTTCTGGATGGACAGCGAGGGCATAGACAACCATATCTTTCTGGTGTCTGGGTTGGCACTGCAGACTTGTTCGTTCTGCAATGTCTCATGTGGTTGAAGTAAAAGAGACCTCTCTGGGTCTAGTACATCCACATTGGATTCAACATCTGAATGTTGAATATCAGCCGTGGTCAGGACATGGATCTCAGGAGGGCTAAGCTGCTCCTAGTGGCAACCGATCCTGTCACACTGAACCTGTCGGCCTCCTGCTAGATTGGCAGGGTTTGGAAAGATGAGCTGCCCGCGATGGCAGTCAATGAGAGGAGCCAACACCCAAAACTGTGAGAAAGACGCCCTATGTGTTAGGTCTAACCACCAGAGGGGCTCAGGTCCTCGGTGGGTGTTTACGCCTTCTCTGGGATGCTCCCCCCTTCCCACAAGGTAAACCCTTTGGTGGGGGGACACGGGATCACTGTTTAGTCAGATGAGTGGGAGACCCCCCTCTTAGGGTGGTGGGGTAAGCAGGCAACTGCTTTTTAATCTCGATCAGGAGGTCTTTCAGAGAATCAATTTCTGACCAAATCTGACTCTCTGACTCTGATTGTCCTGACTCTGTCTGCCTATCCCTATGGCCACGCTGAGGTCCATGGTTAGACCAATCATTGGGCTCCTGAGGGAAGCGATCTCTGTTAAATTTGCGAGGGTAACGACCCTGCTGGCGGTTACCCTTCCCTTGGTAGGGCTGTTCCCGGCGGGGGTACTGACCATTTGGTTTGTTCATGTCATTCCTAGGTTGACCATTGAACATCTGATTACCATTACCTTGCCAGCTCTTCCACCCACCCTGGTGGTGGTTTTGTGGAAAGCGGTTTTGGGTGGCACCTCTCTGGGTTGGCCACTCCAACGGCACTTCACAGCCTTCCGAATCTAACGGATCACCAGCTGTGGATTGTACATTGAGCACTCTAGGCTCCTCATCCGGCTGGTCCACCGGGCGCACCACTGTCTCCCATGTCCTTTGTGCATTCTTCCTAATCTTCCGCATGGTGGGTTTACCCTGTTGGCACATCGGTGCAACATGCGTGCGCACACAAGGGTGGAGGTTGTGTATGAATAGTGACCTAAAGGCCCTATGCTCTTCCAGGCCTGGGGCGCTACTGCCTTGGAAGAACGCGTGTCTTAAACGCGCATAATATTCACGTGGGGGTTCTGTCCTTCTCTGCCTGATCTGGATGGCGCTGATGGTTGCCAATGTTTCATCAGTGTAAGGAGAGTACTCCTCACGCAGAACTTTACACAACCTAGAATATTTATCACGGATTCGAGGGGTCTGTGTCTCGATGAAAGCATGAACACTTCCACTGGTTGTTTTCCAGATAAGCTTCAGCTTCTCACGTGATGTGACATGGGGTAGGTCAGAGAGAGAGTGTTCAATCTCTCTGAGGTAATCCTCTATGGTAGAGTTATGGCTGCTAGGGTCAAATCGCTCAATATCTTCGGCGAGGGAGTCAAGCTGACGCATGCGGAGAGCGGGGGAACTACCTCTCCGTGCTTTCCTTGACCTCCTAGGGCGTTTCCTCTCTGAGCTACTAGATGAAGAGTTCCTTAGGGGAGAGCTGCTCTCATCGTAGCTATCAGAGGAAAAGGACGAGGAAGAGGGTTCACTGTGTGTAGGTTTAGCTACCGCGTGACTTTTACCCTTTCTCTCCTTCTTAGCAGCCTGAGGCTTTAGGAGCCTTTCAGGTGCTGGTGAGCATGACCTGGCTCCACCTGGGTTGTGAGAGGGGGCTACAGCATGGCGCTCAGGTTTGTCTGGGAGGCGTGAGGTAAGCAGGCAATCTGATGTGTCTGCGTCTGACTCTACCCCTCTCCTAGCTACTGGCTCTACTTCTGCCTCTGACTCTCTGGATGATGCTCTAAGCATTGCTAGGGCCCTGGCGCTTGTTTCGCGACTTTCCTTCGGGGCCTGGTCATAAACGGCTACACTGTTGGACCGTTCAGTATCGAGCATGCTAATGCACGTCACCAGTGTCTCATTAGAGAGCTTGAGCTCCTCATGTAGTTTCTGGTTGCGTGTGTCTAGTCTGTCACAACTAGAACTCAGTTCCTGGTTCTCCTTGCGGAGAATCTCTATCTCCAGGCGGCTGCTCTGGTGATGAAACAGGAATAATCTACCTATCACTCTTTTAATGGTGAAGACTTTACGGTAGGGATCATGAACATGCCTGATTAAGTCGTCAATCTTGGACTGACACTCATCTAGGTTCATCTGTTCAAGTGCCTCCCTTTCATCAGGGGAGGTTTTGAGGAGGTCTGCCACAAATTTAAAAAGTTGGGCGGACTCCACAGGAGAGAGGTTACTCTCAGCTCCTGGCGTGTGTGGGGTGGTCTGGCTCATCCTGTCTGCCTAGTCTGGGGCACGGAACTACGCCTGGTAAGCAAGTGACGTAGTCACTGATGCTTAATTAAAACCCTTTTAATGCAAGCTAATGCCAGTAGTCACAACGCAAACTACAACAATGTTATGCTTAATAACAAAACAAGGAGATGCACAGGTGAGGGCCTCTGACCTGTGACTTACACCAACGGCTAGGTAACTACCGTGTTATTTTTACAATTCTAAAATGCTAGTTACTCTCTTATTACAACTATTACAACTGATTGTACAGGTTGCTATGGTAACAAAATGATACTTGTGTCTCCAATGGTTGCTGGTAACACAAGTATGGACTCCCACTAATTAAACTTACAGTGTGGCTGGAACAGAGACTGTTAGATAATTAGTATGTATTAAACAGTTAGTATCACGACACTTAAAATTATTCAAAACCACATTTGATATATGCCTTAGCAGTTTCAATGGACCTGGTAGGGTCCTGGAGTTACTCAGGGGGTTGGATTCCTATTTGTTATTGCAACAATATCACTGAAGCCAACAATACCAATCCTCACACGGGGCACCAAATTATGTAGGTGAAACCGGGGTTGCTACATTAGTTTAATTAAATCAGTCTCATAAAATTTAATAATCATTAAATTTAGTATTTAATATTTTATAATTAAATTACTAAAACAATGAAAAGCTCTAGTTGTACCACTATGCTACAGTCTAAGTATGGTATCACAATACTATAGTACTACAATATCACTACAAAGTCTATAACACTTCATGAAACAACCAGAGAAGTGAAGGCATTTGAAGTACTTGATTGGCGGGAAATGGCTTTCAGTGGAATATTGGAACAACAACAGACAAGACAATTGTTTAAGTCTAAATAAACAATTTATTAAAGGTAACAAACAGTAATGAATGGTTAATACTAATCATATAAACAACTGAGTATAACCATGAAACAAGGCACAAAGTGGAGTTGGGAATACAGAGGAGGGGGCATAAGATCCTCCTCGTCTCTGTGTGTGTGTGGGTGTGTGTGTGTGTGTGTGTGCGTGTGCAGGTATGCGCGGTTACGCGCTAACTGGAGAAAGAGGGAGAGGCTATGCGCAAGCGCACAGGCGATAGATAGTATATGCGTGAATGAATATAGTGCGCAGGGCATCACCTAGATTGGGGGTGGTCAGCGGATGCGAATGCAGATCCGAGGCCAGCTTTGCCTGTTTTAGGCGCCAGTTTAAGTTGGAGGATGGGCACAAATGCAATGAGTAGACAATGGATTCTTATCTCGAGGGTAGAATCCAGGCTATAGGCCTTTAACGCAATACAAAATGTATAAGCAGCACTTAAATCGCGATGTGTACGTGTATACGTTCAGATGGTGATTGAGGGAGTTAGAGAGAGAGATGGTGCATGCACGTTCTAACAAAATAGCAAAGTAAAAGAAAGCAAGATAATGTCACGGTTACAAACCGTGCAAACTGTGAATTACAAAGTGCGCATTTAAATCATAAATGAAATAAAACAAGGATACTTTCACACAGATATTAACACACATATAAGACTAATCTCTGCCCAGATGTCAGCCTTACTTGATTAACGCTCTTGCAAAGCGTTAAACGGTGTATTACGGAATTCCAACTGAACAGCGCGGGACGCAGGTTCGGGGGGAGATGTCCGTGTCCTTCCTTAGCTCGTCAGCTGAAAACTCGTGCAGGCCTTGGTGGGCATCAGACGGTCTTGAAGGAGGTAGAAGTTATGTTCGTCGACGTGGAGAAACTAATAAGGGAAGCCGGTCGCCTTATCTTACTCAGAACACTGCTGGGCTGCAGTATAATTTTACCGGTATATCTTAGGCTGCAACTAAACGAGTCAAAGTATTTTCGTAACTTCGGCCAAAAGTTCAATACGGTTCGTTGTTGCGTGGTCCTTTGTTCTTCTTCTGCAGAGAGGGTATCTCTTAAATGAATGGTGTTTACTGTTGTAAACCCACCGCCAGAGAGACAGATATGTGGGTTTTTCGTGGTTTTAAAGGGAAAAATGCGTCACCTTATTTATCACCTTGCGGTGACCAATACCGAGTGAATGAAATGTAGATAAGAAAGTCAAAGTGATAAGAGAATTGTGGGTAATGTAGTCTATGGTGGGACATTCACTTACATTACCTTATAGAGAGATTGTGAAATGAAAACACCGCCGTAGACAAGCCCTTTTGTACAGTGTTGTGGGCAGTAAACAAAACAATGCTTCATTTGTTTTGAATGGACACTGTTTTGGGCAAACAAAATGGAGGGCTTTTGTAATGCGGCCAGAATACCACTTTTTTTTTTTTTTACCCCAGTTTTTACGCTACAGTGCTCGTCTTTGAAGGCTGTACCTTGGTGCTGCGAAACGTGTGGTTAGTGAAACAACCGCTTCTGAAAGGATCTCAGCAGGCATAATTGCACGCTGTGTGAAAGTGACACAGTGGAGAAAAAAAAAGTCTTTTGTCTTTGTCCCAGAAAAAGAAAGTTACATCACCGCAGGGGGGATTCATCTCCTCGAGCAGATAGAGGAATGAGGTGTACTTACTTCTGCGGTCAAAACTTTTGAATTACTTTCTCTCTATTTTTTTTTTTTTTGCGATCAAATGTTTTTATTTTTTATAACAATGAGTTTATACAGGGAGAGTAAAAAAGCAAAACAGAACAACTAAAAACATACATATAAAATAAAATAAAATGGGAATGGGAAGTCCATATAAGTGGCCAGAAAGACAAGGTGAGAAGAAAATAAAAACAACACTCAAAAATGTGTTGTAAACCGCCTCATTTCCACCCCTTTCTTAAAGCGCCAGCCGTCCCTGGTGTTTTCTTAGTCTTGTAACTGTGTTTTGACATTTTTAATGAACAGGAATGATTTTGATGGTCATTCGTCTTTTGTTAGAAAAAGGGACACCTGTTTCCTGCTTGTAATTCTTTGGAAAAAAACATGTCACAGTTCACTGCACCAACCAATTCTGTACGCAAAATGTAAGGATATCCTGTGTTCTAAAAACAGGGAATATCTATGTGGACTCAGGAGTATGTGAAGTATGTAAAACTGCTAGTTTGTAATGGATAAAGTTTTCCTTAGGTCATGTTGGCTTTGGCATGGTGGCCTACTGTTTTGCTGTGAGGGCATTGGCCCTTGGGAACATTTATAGCAGCCACTACCAAAGAGATAGGAAACAGGAAGTAGGAGGACAGAGTCTCCAAGTAGCACCCAGGGGCCAGCGTTTGGTAGAGGGTCTGTTTGCATTTGAAACAAGGTGCTTTTGAAACCCTCTATAGAATTATCGTTTGGTTCTTGCTATTGTCAGTCTATTTGGTGGCCAATGTGATGGTTACACATAGCGTAAACATTGCCTGTAATGACGGTTGAAAAGTATAGTAGGGGCAGATCACAGGCCTTCACCATATTGTTCACCCAAGATTTCTCTGGAACACTGCATTCTCCTTAAGGCTGTCTCTTCTCTCCTGTAGATGTGCACTCCAACAAACACGCCTGCGACGCCACCCAACTTCCCGGACGCGCTCGCCATGTTCTCGCGCCTCAAGGCCTCCGAGAGCTACTCCGCGGGCAGCCCCCGGGGGTCAATGGCGACCTCCCCGCCTCCTCAGGTCAACTGGGCCATGAGCCCCCCAGCCTCCAGCCCGCAGGACCTGTGGACCGCCCCCTCCCAGACGGCCCCGCTGGGCTGGCCTGCAGCCGTCGCCCAGCAAGCCTCTCCGGAGCAGATGGCCACCATGGCCATGGAGGCCGAGAGATGAGGGCCTGCAGCAGGAGGCCACACACTACTGGGAGGATGGTCCTCTTCGTGGTGTGGGCGAGGGCCAGCGCTGGGATGGAGATCTTTGCCATGTGGATAAGCACTGAAGAGGAATGGGAACAGTATACGACGAAAAGGGTGGGGTGGGGTGGGGTGGGGTGGGGTGGGGTAAACCTGCAGGGTTGATGGGACAAACACAGGGTGCCTCAATGCATAGAAGAACATTTTTTAAATTTTTTTTTTTTTTTAATTTTAAAGATTTTTTTTTTTCCCATAGTATGAAAATGGAGAACAACACAAAGAAACATAATGGACTTGATGACGTTCTCATGGTGGACTCCTCTGCCATATGAACGTGTGCTCTTGCACTGTTGTCTTCTCAGTTCTCTTCCACTACTGTGTGCACTGCGTTAGAACAGGGTGTTTCCTCAGCTTTTTAAGTTTGGACATGTTTTCAAAGTGAAATCATGCGCTGTGTGTGTGTGGTATGTGTATGTGTGTGTCTGTGTGTGTGTGTGTGTCAGTGTGTGTGTGTGTGTGTGTGTGTGTGTATGTGTGTGTCTGTGTGTGTCTGTGTGTGTGTGTCAGTGTGTGTCAGTGTGTGGTGTCATTCATCATCATCCACATGAACATATCTTCAGTTGCAATGATTCATCGGGCCTAGTTTTCCTCTGAAGCCCCGTCACCCAAAAAATTCCTATGCTATCAGCAAGATTGGCTTTTCTTATGAATTGATCAGAAACCCCAGAGCTACTGTAAGGACTCAAATAATACTGGGCCTTGTTTAGTTTATGAGTTAAGGTGGTTTGTATTAATGATCTTTTTATAGCAACAAGAAAGCAAAAGGTTAAGATGAATATTATTTGTAGCACTGTCTTGATGCAGTGGTCGAGCACTGATGGTTCTGATGTAATTTGCAGTTTGCATTTCTTCATTTTTCACATTTGTAAAGGCAGATTAGCAGTTGACAACTTTGTATGACCATTGAAACCACTTTCCACAATATTTGTGGATGGCCTTCATTAATTTATCAATGTTCTGTTTGTGACAATAAACATGGTATACATTAACCACGACCGACTCCAAACTCTCTCTTCGAATGTTCTTTTCTTATCCGGAAGCATAACATTTGTGGATATGAGTCAGCTTCGATGACTAATACAAGCTGTTGTCATAACGACACAACACATGCATAGAGAAGAAAAGAGTGCTTTTATATAATATTGACCTGGAAACATGTTGTGTCTGCCATGCCAGTGTTTTTAACGCTTCGTCAGGAATCAGACATTGTTTACTCCACACCCCAAAGAAGTATGTGTAGACCAATACTGATACAATGCCAAGGCCAAGGCCTTATTCCGTTTACAAGTGTTCAGATAAATATCGTAATGACTGCAGCTTTCATTCCACTATGAAAAGCTTAATTTGCCAAGACTCTCTGCCACTTCATGGATTATGTTGCTGTTTAAAAGTTATACCATGTCAGTGGCCCAGAGTATTTCAAAATACTTTATGACTGACTGTCATCAACAGCAGCAATGCCCAACTATAGCTAATGATTTAACTAAGTTTCACCAAGGTTCAAACATTACCCGGTAGGACTTGTTTTTTTCCTCCACTCCTATCGTAGCCCTCCTATCTAGAGACGATTGCTATTCTGCTGCTCCAGGCAGCTATTGAAATTCCTGTGCGACAAATTATTATTATGTTATTATTTTGTTATTGTTATGTTATTATTATATTATGTTATTATTATGTTCAAAGAAAGTCAGAGGCTTACATCGAATTAGGTTTCATCAACAGGGTGTGAAAAAGTGAAACACGAATCCTGGCACGGAAGCAAGGCAATTATAGATCAGTGAAGCATACAAACTATTGTTCTGACTACATGCAGGCCTGTTATGTCAGTGCAAACACGAAGTCATAAACAAGGAGCCAGAAGTGGGTCATCCAGTGGGTGTATGTCCTTAATTCCCCTCAGCCTCCTCGGCAACACTTGTCCATAAAAGCCCTTTGAGTATTCAGCAACTCACTACAGCATGCCCACGCCTGCCTCTGTCACCTCGATGTTGTGTGTGTGTGTGTGTGTTTGTGTGTGTATGTGTGTGTGTTTCAGTGTTTGCAAAGCGTGACATGAATGCCAGGCTGTTGCCAGGTTGGGCAAGGACAAACAGCAGGACAAATGACAAAGGGCTGGGCACTTTCTGGACAAGCCTCCATTTACAACCATCTTCATTGGCAGTAGATTTCTATTTGAGAAGAAAATGAAACATACATTTTTAGTTCTCACCGGTGTACTTGGGAGAGGTTGCCCTCCTTATTTCTTACCCAGCCTTGCTTTTTTTTCTGTCAGGACAAAGGCTGCTGTTTGTTATTCTTGGGCTTTTACGATAGATGCCCATATGGCTGTAATTAAAACTGTTATCAGCAATCAATCTGGAGGCCTTCATTGTGTGTTTTGTAATGCTATACTTCGTGTGGTGGATTAAAAGAGCAAAGAAAACTGGGTAAAAGGGCAGTGAACAGTTAAGAGAGGCTGTGCTTGTGCAAGAACCCTTTCAGACTGGATTGTAACACTTGTGTATCCGTCTGATGAAGCACCCAGCTATTCTGCAAAATCACAGTCGTCTCTTGAACAAAACTGCAACATGCAACTGGCTGGTAAAGAATTATACACGGTTATAGTTTATAAGCTTGCAAGGCATTTCCAAATCATTATGAAACCCTTCATCATGGTAATTATTTTCCTAAATAACGAGAAAAACGAGCCCAGTTGCTGTTTTAAGACGTGATCTTATCTGGTGGCGGGGGTGAAGAGAAGAACAGGATCTCTCCGACAGGATGGGAGGGAGAGACTCCGCTCATTGGCAGCACGTTCCTGCAGCCCTGCCCGTTACATAACCCGCTCCTGTGCTGCATCGCTGCAGTCTGCCTCAGTCAGTCCATCACGGCTGTCTCCACACCGCCTGCACGCTCGCTTGCACTGTGGCTCCGAGAACATTGTGTCCCGAGCTAAGAAAACAGACACGGAGCGAGTCCGCCACGAGAGGCTCCTGTGCAGCTGCAGCAGCAGCAGCCTCAATAATGCATTAGACCTGCATCTCAATGCCCCTCTTCTGTGTTACAACACCAAACACTGGCAGTGCCAACCAATATGGCTGTGAGAGGGGAACTGGTCTTGTACCACTTACACTACACAGTGAAAGAGGGAATCTGGGATTTTCTCTGTTTTGTCATGTGTATGGATGCAATCTGAGAAATGAACAAATGTGCCTTCACAGCACTGCAACCAAGATAAATACAAAAGCCCTCAGAGGGTTTTGCATTTGAAAAAAGGATTAATGACTGTATCTGCTTAACATGGTACTATGCCAACCCAAGAACAAAAATGCAAGTCCCTTCATGATCTGGCTGTGCAGCACAATTGTGGTAAACAATAGGTAGGATAACCTTGTAGAACTAGAGAAACACCCAGAAAAACAGGATTGGGTGGATGAATATATAACAACATTTTTGAAATTGCTACTCGCCTCAAAGATTTCATTTGAGTTATTTTAGGAAAAGAGAAAATACTCGTACTTCTGCTGCACACAATCCAGTGCTCTTTCAAAGGCCGTGCCTAAATATGAGCTCAGATGTATTATTTTAAATGAGGCCGTGTATGATCTGCTGTTTACATAGCTGTATGCATGTTATTGTCCTCTGTCCTTTCCACAGAAACACAGGTCTGGTTTGATTTGGCCCGCATCAGGACTTCTGTTCGTTTCTTAAAGAATGAGACAGCAGGGGAAAAACAGCCTGTTTGTTGGCATTGGAACCGTCTGCAACTGAACAGGAAGGATACGTCTTAGTCAGCATGTGAAAGCTGTTAGAGGAATTACAGTTCGAACAAAATCTCATCACTGAATCTTCTTATACAGGTGTGAGTGCAGGCTTTAAGAGAAATGTATTCAAGTATGTGAGGTTAGATATATGTTATCTCCAAAGGAATGCAAATATTCTCACAAGGCTTAAGAAAACTCATGTTATTCTTGCACAATCATAGAGAATATAAACATTCCAAAGCAATACCTTCTAAGGTCAACTGGAGTGCGCTAAAATGTTACCAGTAGGGGGAGACAAAGTACATATTTATCCTCTCATCGTGATCTTACAACGTCATTGAACTAATAATAAATTGTATTTCGGTTGCTTTTCAAGCATTGAGGGAGAGGAGGACATTTGGAACCCTTCGCCACATGTTGTCTTCCATTCATACTTAATTTAAATTTGTGTGGCGGCATGTTGAAGCCTTCACCTGTTCTATTGGGTCATTGCAGCAGCATCTACATTCTGCCTATACTTTTAACTAAGTTCCTGGCTGGAACTGTAATGACGAGTTTTTGAGTGCAACACGTAATATTCCCATTGGAGTAAACCATAAACAAAGGAAGAATAACGAGAAACAACTGGCTGATTGAACCGAGTGCAGGCAAGTTACCTCTGCTGCTAAGATGGGGAGGCTGATCCACAATAGGGAACTATTATAGAAGGGTTTGGATCTTTAACTTTCTGGAGCATTAAGAGTTCCATCCATACACTGTGGTCCAAATTATCCTGAAAATAGTCCAAATGGAACTTTGGAAATGGAAAATGGTTTTATCCGGCTAGTGTATTATTCAAAGGATCAATTTGGGGCACGTCTGCCAACCTCTTTGCAGCCATATGGCTGTAGGTGGATTTCAAACGAACACAGCCCTTTCCTCGCTGACTGCCTCTGCCTGACTCACCATGTACTCCCATGTGTACTCCCAGTGATGGAAATGGTGCTATAGTTATATTGTGACCACAGCGGGTTACATTATACTTTATAAAAACAATATAGAATTGATATATTTCTATGCCGAAGTAAAAGATACTTGCAGAGTACTTTATTTCACAGTAATTTAACTGCTTCCAAGTCAAATTTACATTTTAACTAACATATTTCATTAATACTTTTATAAAGTTTAATTTAATTAAACAATTTATTATAATTACAAGACACACCATTGTTTATGTGACAGCTAACATTGAGTGTTTGTCCCCATACTTTAATTATTTTTATGTTCACATCTTCATCAATGAACATTTGAATAAATGAATCTCCTTTGAATTAAGATCATTTTCTCTGAAATGATTTTTATCATGACACAAGAAATGATACTAAAACATCTCAATTGACATGAAATGCACACAACAAAATAGTCACAGGAGAGGTTTGTGTGTGAGCGTTTGACTGAAAGAGCAGGGAAGCCTCGGGGAAAAAATGAATTCCATTTTAAGGGTGGCTGAATTTTGCCTCTGGCATATAATGTGCTGGATCCTCCCTTCTGCTGATGGACGTCAGTCTGCAACTCAACGACCTCACTAGGGCCGTCTTATCGTCGGGCCACAAATCTTTCATCGTGGACAAGTGCTCTTGCTCAAAAAACGCTGCATAAATACAAACTAAAAATAAAAGCTAGACCCATTACTCTTCACTGACGGAGGTCGGAGAAGGTTCCAATCTCTCTTCTTGATGGCTTTTTCCCCCCAACATCTTCAAACATTAAACCATAGCTATATTGCAGCCCTCCCAACTCATATCACACTCATATACTGAATGAACAGCCTCCTCTCATCTTAACCCACACGGAGTACCCTGACTGTTCCAGCAGCACCCCAGCGAGGCCAGGCATCAGCCTCCACACACACACACACACTCTCCTCCAGAGGCTCCACACACACACACACACACACTCTCCTCCAGAGGCTCCACACACAAACACAGCCTTCCACATGCAGACATCTCAAGGAGATGTATTCAGCTTGAGGCCTTCCTGTGCGCGCGCGCGCTCTCTCTCTCTCTCTCTCTCTCTCTCTCTCTCTCTCTCTCTCTCTCTCTCTCTCTCTCTCTCTCTCTCTCTCTCTCTCTCTCTCTCTCTCTCTCTCTCTCTCTCTCTCTCTCTCTCTCTCTCTCTCTCTCTCTCTCTCTCTCTCTCTCTCTCTCTCTCTCTCTCTCTGAGGCGGCGGCGGTGGTGGTGGCGACTCCACAAGTTCCAATCATATGTGACAAAGGCATAGTTCGTTTGGGATGAGGGGATAAGCGGGCGAGAGTCTTAAACGGTAAACGATGTGAGGGCAGGGTGGGCACGTGGGGTGATGGGGGGTGGGTTCAGAGGGCAGGGGTCAGTGCTTCTCCAGGGCTTTGGTCAGCAGGTCGTTGAGCCGTGCGATCATGGGTCTGGGGTCGTCGTTCAGACCTGCCGCGATCATGGCGTTGTCGTAGATCTAAGGGACAGCAAAAGGGCATGCATGTGTAAAACACCAGTGAGTGTCCAATGAAGCCATGCTCAACATGAAATTGATTGGATGGCTTCACTCTTTGAAGCACACATCAGCAGTAACACAGTAAATGTGACCCCTAGAGGCCACCGTACCTGCTCCAGAAGCAGCTGTGCCAGCTCAGAGTTGGAGTCTTTCAGGGAGTGCAGCTTCTTAATCAGATCATGACTAAAGAAGAAAACAAGAGACAACACAGGTGAGTACCATTACAAAAATGCAATGAGCAATATGTGGTAAACCCCAATCTTAGTCAATCTTCTCCACCAGGGCTATTCAGTTTGTGTGTAAATGCACCCATTAGGTTAATGGTTAATCCACAAACAAGACTAACCAACCACAGTTGTAATCACCAACCCTATAACTGGTTAAGCCTCAAGGCAGAGAGATGGGCTTATGGTACTGATATGACTTGAGTACTCTTCCTAAACTAAAGGAGTGAGTGAGCTGCAGCAGCCTCCTCCTCCTTACCCAGCGTTGATTTCCAGGGTGGGCTGCAGCATCTTGGCCCGCTCCTCTGCACTCCGCGCCAGCTGCTGGGTGCGCAGGAAGTGGCGGGCAGCGCCCATCTCCAGCACTGTGATCATGGCTGGGTGTGTTTCCAGACGTGGCGTTATCTGGGGATCACACACACACACACACAATGTATAAAGGACAACACACAGCTTTGACACTCTGGGACAGACGCTCAGAGCTACAACTTGTGTAGCTGAATGTGTGCATGCATGCACGCACGCACGCACATACATGTGCGTGTGTGTGTATTAGATGTGCACATATGGGGCCACGCTGCTGCTACCTTTACGTTGGTGACTTTGGACCCCAGACTGTTCCTCATCCAGGCCATCAGATCCTCGGCTTCCGGTTCGGTCAACTTCTCAGATTCTGAGGTGCACACACACACACACACACACACACAGTTGAGAAAATGTTCAAGTGTTCTGAATGTGCGTTGGGGTATATTCTCACATTGTTCAACCTCCAAGAAACACCCTTAAATTAGACCTCTTAAAAAGGGCTAGGGTGCCCCCATCTGTTTGGAATGTGAATGACCGTTGAGAAATTTCCAACTACTAAAATGATAAATGGAATGCATTTCAACAGTGCTTTTCTACTCATAAGCACACAAAATACTTCACAGGTTTACAGGTTAATGTCTCACACCTCTGACCATTCACACACTGACGGTGGAGGCAACCACCAAGGCTGGGGGCAGTTAGGGGTCGTGCTCAAGGTCACTTTGACACATGGTCGGGGGAGTTGGGATCGAACTAGCAACCTTCCGGTGGCTGGACTACTCTACCTCCTGAACCACAGTCTTGTAAATATTGTGCAAGAGCCACTAACCTGGTTTGACATCCTGAAACTTCTCCTCTTTATAGTGGTCCACCACGATGTCTGTCTCCGCGGAGATCATCTTCTTCTTGTCAAACTCTCGCAGGTGGAGGAGTGTGAGCTCATCAAACTGCTCGTAGCAGAAGAGGACCTAAGAGAGATCAAGGGGGAAAAAAACATCCTACATTAACAGGAGAAATAATAATAATAATAATAATAATAATAATAATAATAATTAAACAAAACATTCATTATACTTGATCCTAACTTCATCTCAGGCCCTCATTCTTTCAGTCATCAAGAATCATCAGTGTAAATCTTATTTAATCTCTACTTTCATTCTTTCCTTCCTTCAGAGAATGGAATGATGCAACACTTCAGTAACTAAACAAAATGACACACATTTCCTGTGCTTCCATTCTACATAAACACACCAAGGCCCTATAACTCCACACCCACAGCCTGATGGTAAACCTCTGCCCACTCTGTGACCCCCACTCTATGACCCCCCACCCCAACCCACCCCAACCCACCCCGCCCCCTTGCTCACCTCCATGTCCTTCTGCTTCATGGCCTCAAAGTAGGGCGAGTGCTCGGCCAGGTGGCGGTTGGGGGCACACAGGTAGTAGATGTTGCGGGTGCCCGCCTGCATGCGACTGCTGTACTCCATCAGGCTGGTCTGCTGCCCAGCGGGCAGCGCGGACGACTCGAAGCGCAACAGTTTGGCAATGTCCTCCTGCAGAGACGAGGTACACGGTACAGGAGAGGGGACAGGAGAAAGGACAGGAGAGGGGACAGGAGAGGGGACAGGAGAGGGGACGGTTAGAAATCAGTGGCAAAAACTTCCACTGAGAAACACAGGACAAGCAAAAAAAAAAAAACTTGAGATGTAGGATTGAAAATCTTCTAGTACACTAGTACAGATAGTTACTGATAGTTTCCATGGTTACCTTGACGTCCTGCTCTGCTGTGGTGACAATCCCCTCCCGCATGAAGAGGCCGTAGTCCTCGAAGAAGCGAGCGTACTTCTCCGGGTCCTTCTTGCTCTGGTCCAGGAAGAAGCGGATCACGCGCTGCTGGAGGACGTCCCGCAGTTTCCTGAGGAGACCACATCGTCACGGCGGAGGAAACAACGGCCAGAACCAAAGTACACAGAACCTGCTCCACCTCAAAGGCATACTAAAAAGATCTTGTCGGGTGTGGCATTTTTAAAATATGATTTTATTTTTCTGTGTGGTATGGGGTGCTAACTACAGTTCTTGATGCGCCTACATCTGAAAGAACTTTCCGGATCAATAGCATCCAGGAGTGAGACAGTCAGTCACCTGTGCATGTGTGTAATGCACAAACTCACCTGATGAGGGTGCTCTCCTGAAGCAGCTCTCTGCTGAGATTCAGGGGGATATCCTCACTGTCCACCACACCTACAGAAACAAACTCACTACATTACAAAGCCTTCATGAGGTTAATCTCCCTACCAGTCCACGCAGAGCACAGTGGCCATCTAGACCATTTCAAAGAAAAGAAATACAGTAGAGAGGGAGAGAGAGCATGAATGTGTGTGTGTGTGTGTTAGGCACCAAATTCTGGACCCTGTTCACAGTGCCATCTATGGTCCCCCTGTCGGGGAGGGACCCATCAATCACGTTCATTTGGACTCAAAAGCAGCCAACTCCTCTCCACCTCAACCCCACTGATGCAGTCCACCATTCGGGCGAAAGGTTGTTGATATTTGAGCTCAACAGCCAATACAGTTTCTCCCCTTCCTTCTGTCTGGAATTGTTTATGGCTCGGCTGAAGCCTCAAAAAGTGTTTATTTCCTATTCACAAAGCGTTCTACAGGCAAATGGCAACACTACAGAAGCCTTCCCCTTCTCCATCCTCTATTACTGAAAATGCAATGGTGCAGCCACTGATAGTGTTTGGAACGCCAATGATAGCCGATAGCTTAGATATACTGATTGCTGGAGGGGAGGGGAGGGGAGGGGAGGGGAGGGAGGCTCACCTCGGAGGAAGCGGAGCCACTTGGGCAGGATGTCGGCAGCTTTGGTCTGGATCAGAACCTTGCGGCTGTACAGCGCCACGCTGGAACCCATCTCACGGCTGACATCAAACATGGTGGGCTTCTGCTCACACACAAACGCACACACACACAACAGCCGTCAGTTTCAATGAGTCAGTGGAGACTAGGGACTGCTTTAAAAACAGTAAACAGCATATACACTGATATAAACACATCACACACTGGTTTACACACATCTCATATGCACAGCTGACTTCAAGGTCTATGCATCATAAAGCCAGGTGTATATCAGAACACCCGTTTGAGGGGGAATTTTACTATAAATATCTATGGGAACAACAAGTGTTAAGTGCATAACATTTCAAACAGTGATTCAATGCCTTATGAGGGCAGACCTCAAAGTAGCCTTAGACACATAAAAATACTGTTACCACACAAGGCGGCCTAAATGCAGCTCATTTTAGAAAGGCATGTCTCTCTCACTCACCACGTCGGGCACATAAAAGATGCTGCGGATGTTGAGGGGGGCGTCTGCGCGGTAGTGCAGGGTGTAGCGAGGCTTATCATACGCCTGAGCCACGTAACGGTAGAACTCCTCATGCTGCCACTCACTGATCTCCTTTGGCTCCATCATCCACAGGGCCTGAGGAGTGAGAGAGGGGACAACAACTCTCATATATTAGCACATTATTGTGTATTAGCACAGCAATAACACTACTACATGCATTAACACAGCAATAACACTACTACATGACACTGCTACATGCATTAACACCTCAATAACACTACTGCATAAAACTACTACATGCATTAACACAGCAATAACACTACTGCATAACACTATTACATGCATTAACACCGCAATAACACTGCTTCATGTATTAACACAACAATAACACTACTGCATAACACTATTACATGCATTAACACCGCAATAACACTGCTTCATGTATTAACACAACAATAACACTACTACAGGCATTAACATCTCAATAACACTACTTTATATATTAACACAGCAATAACACTACTGCAAAACACTATTACATGCATTAACACCGCAATAACACTATTTCATATATTAACACAGCAATAACACTGCTTCATGCAATACATGCACAGGCATGTATAAAGAAAAGAATGGATGAAAGGAAGGGGCCAGGAAGAAAAAGAAAGAGTACAAGGAGGAAAGGAAAAAAAAAACTCACCTGCAGGGTATTAAGTCTTCGCCCATTAAGAAAAATGGGAAAACTAACAAAGTTGCTGTACTTGGTGACAACCTCTGCAACCAAAAGCACAAAGAGTTCTGCCTCAATCACAGCAAGACTAAATGGTAATGACGTGTAGTGTCTATCCAGTTGTTTTGAGTGATCAAACCACATCATAGGCACTGAACTGACCTTTGACCCGGTCTTCGGATGCAAATTCTTTGCACTCATCTTTCAGGTGCAGGACGATCTTGGTGCCCTGGCGAACTCCAGTGGCCTCTGCAACCTCAAACAGTCCGGAGCTGAGGAGGCAATCACACGCAGACAGACGCGCGTTAAGCGAAATTTATGCTACTCCGATTTCACGGAGTCGGACACAGGGAACGCCTCTCCGACTTCAACCGCTCTCTCCGAACCCTCTCTGAGCACCTCGGAGAGGCTGTCGTGCACCTACTCATTTTTCTAACTTCCCGTACGAGATTCCCGTACGAGGTTTGCTCGGAGAGGGCTCGGAGTAGCATAAATTAAGCATTACACTACGCAGCACTCACACACACACACACACACACACACACAACCCTTTCTGTCACATGTCAGCATGAGCATTATCAAACACATACTTTCTTTCCATCGCCCAACACATTCACAGACAAAGGACATTCATAGACCTCTAACATGGAAACTGAGACTGTCTAAGCTTCACACCTTCATTCACACCAATCATGGTCACAGAGGGTCATATTAACATTAATAGATCAATATAAATATATATATATATATATATATATATATATATATATATAAATGACACACTGACACATACACACACTTTCTCTCTGACACAAACATCCGCAGACACACACACTCACTCACTCTAAGTGTGATCTTACCCATCTGAGGTCCATTTGTATCCAGGGGTTCCAGGCTCTGCAGACTGGGAGAACACCTCCACCTGATCTGAAACCATGAACGACGAGTAGAAGCCCACCCCAAACTGACCAATGATGGAGCTGCTGGCCTCTGCCTGACTCTGCAATGCATCCAGGAAAGCCTGAGGGGGACAGAGCACAAGAAAGGGAGTGGGAGTGGGGGAGTGGGAGAGAGAGAGAGAAAGAGGAGAGAGAGGGGGAGAGAGAGAGAGAGAGAGAGAGAGGGAGAGAGAGAGAGAGGGGGAGAGAGAGAGAGAGGGGGAGGGAGAGAGAGAGAGAGAGAGAGAGAGAGGGAGAGAGAGAGAGAGAGGGGGAGAGAGAGAGAGAGAAAGAGGAGAGAGACAGAAAGAGAGAACGAGAAGAGATATAGGAGAGAGAGAGAGAGAGCGCAAGACAGAGAGACATAGAGGAAAACAGAAATGGAAAGAGAGAGAAGGAGAGAGAGAAACAGAATAGGAAAGAGATTAGGTGACATGAGTTCAACTGAGCAATTCAGAGTAATGACACAACAAGTTATATATAGAGTTACAAGAGGGCCATAAATTGTATGGATCTCAGTGAAAGTGGGTAGAATGCTCTTAATTGTATTTGACTATCCTTACAAAAAGAGAGGAGATTGGAAAGAGCAGGTACCTTCGAGCCAGAACGAGCAATGGTACCCAGATTGGCCACCAGATCCTCCTGGTTCATCCCGATCCCTGTGTCCTAACATTGAAGAGAGACACCAGAAGTCATGAAAACTGGAGATACCACATACAGCATCATTATGGTAGAGTGTACTGTTAAAACAATGCTCTTAAGAGCATATACTCACTCAGTAATATTATGCAAGAATGCTGTAGAAGTGGTAAAGTCGCTTTAGATAAATACCTGACCACTACCTTTTAGAAGTGAGTGAGGTTATATATGTGCGTGCGTGTGTGTGTGTGTGTCTAGCTGGACACAGTGACCGTAGACTTGGTATGCTTGGACGCCGTGCTCATATGAGCTCTAAGTTAGCCGAGTGGGCATGTGTGAGTGTGTGTGTGTGTGTGTGTGTGTGTGTGTGTGTGTGTGTGTGTGTGAGCGTGTGCGTGAGCGTGTGCGTGTGTGTAAGCGCATGTGTGTGTGAGCTCGTGTGTGTGAGAGTGTGAGTGCTTGAGCGTGTGTGTGAGCGTGTGTGTGTGTGTGTGAGCGCATGTGTGTGTGTGTGTGAGCTCGTGTGTGTGAGCGTGTGAGTGCTTGAGCGTGTGTGTGAGCGTGTGCGAGCATGTGTGTGAGTGGATGTGCTTGAGGGTGCGTGCTCTGAGCAAACACCTGGATGGTGAGGGTGCCTTTGGCAGCGTCTGTCTGCAGGTGGATCTCCATGGGGGCGGTCTCCCCGCCTCCTGTGATCAGACGGTGACGCAGCTTCTCCAGAGCATCACTGCCGTTGGAGATGAGTTCACGGATAAACACCTGAGCGAAGGACAACAAAGACCAATGGCTGTTACAGCGTCACCTTAACATCATGTGACGACTGCCTACTTCTTGCGCCTTGAGACAATTATATTTGTTGGCACTATATAAATAAAACTGAATTTAATTACTTCTCACACTGAGGTCTCAGCATTTCAGAGTGACTATGTAGTGGGGGCAAAGGGAATAGCGTGATGTCAAGTTAAAAAAAAACAACACCTCTTGTTACAGAGAGCCTTTGTAGTGAAACAACAATTACATGCAACTTGTGATGTGCCTGAGTAAAAAAAAAAAAAAAAAACGTGAAGAGGACAGTAATAATGCCAACTTCTCCACATACTGCAGTGAATTGTGCACAGGTTTAAATAGGATGCTAGATATGCAAACACAAATGCACAAACCTCTTTCTCAGAGTACAGTGACCTGGCAACAATGTCCAGGAGTTTCTTCGTCTCTGCCTGGAACTCATGCTTGGAAAATGAGCCTTGAAGAACCACAACATGAAAGCGATCATTAATATAACGAAGGGGTCTACATATGACAGCTATTTAATGGATGTTGTCATTGGGCACAGGTGAAAACATCTATCCACACGCACAGAAAAAAACACCACACATTTTGGTTGCCAACACAAAATGTCTAGGCTGCATAAGCTTCCACACCTTCTACGTTCTCCGTATCAGTTATGATGGAATGTAAAGGTTCCTCTTCCGTGATCTCGGCCTGCTGTGTGCTGTAACATCTCTGGATCGGTGAAACACCGGAGTGACTGGAACCCCAGAAGTGGGGTTTTGTGTGATACCGCTGTTTCCCAACTCGAGCATCATCTGACAAATACAAAGAAGTGTAACATGTCACATTAGTTCATCGTTCAATTTGATACGTAGACGTTATTGATTAACGTTATACGCAATGCAACGCCTCATAGACAGCATGTAAGTTACTCTAGCAGGTAGTGTCAGCCAGGCTGACATAAACAGGCTAACGTTAGCTAGCTACATCTGTTTCATGCTGGCAAGACTAGGACCTAATACAATTATTCATTTCTTGACCATTGCATACGTTAATATCTACCTGCCTGACCTTGGATTTAAATGTAGCTATAACTCTCCATTTCTAAGGGCAGCAAACCTACGGACCAGCATCAGTATGACTTAAGTTAAACATTTAGTAGCTAACGTTTTCCAGTTATACCTGTTTTAAACGTAGCTGTTAGAACTTTACTTCCAGCTCCACGACCAGAAAACGCAAGTCTTGAGCTTGCTCGCTGAGAAATTCCAGCAGTATGCTTGATTAATGTTAAACACCGAGACATCTTCACTGGGATTATTTGACCTATCCGGCGTGTTAAACAAGTATGCGACACAACACCTACCCGTAAGCATAAGGCCCACACCAAACGCTCATTGATGACGTAAGTACGATATCCAGGGATATGCCTGACAGAATAGTATTGCTTTCGAGTGCTCCTGAGACAACTATAGTCCTAAATTGCGTTTTACGACAGACTAATTGTAAAATATTTTTTTTCAGCATAGATCATTTCTATGAGGTGTCCAGAACAACATACTAAAAGTCCTAAGAAATCCTAGTTGAGGAAATATGCTTAATTCTCATCAATCTGAGATGTGTGCTAATAATGCATGGTAAAAATACACCTAAAAAAAAAAATGAAACTTTACACAATGAAAGTACCCATGAAAAGTAACATTTTTTGTATTACAAGTGTCTTTTGAAATTAATTTGAATATGCACATGAGCGCCACACTTATTGAATATGTCCACAGGCAGAAACACCATTCATATGTATGACAAATACATCGGCCCAATCTTCATCCAATCATCCTACTGCCAGCGGGAGATGGCAATGCTGCTTTTAGACTGGCCTCTAACCTGAAAACTGCCTGGCTTGGTAGTACCTGCCAGGGGTATGGTGTTTCTGCCTATGCAATTAGGACATATTCAATAAGTGTGACGCTCATGTGCATATTCAAATTAATTAAAAAAGAAACTTGTAATACCAAAAAAGTTACTTTTCATGTATACTTTTACTATATAAAGTTTTATTGTGGTAGGAGTAAAGGAAAAAATTAAGCCTATTTGGGTGTATTTTGGGCATATTCGATTAGTGTATAGCTCATTTGCATATTAAAATTCATTTTCAAAGAAACTTGTAATACAAAAAAAATTACTTTTCATGGGTACTTTCATTATGTAAAGTTTTATTTTGATAAGAGTAAAGGAAAAAATTAAATTTTTGAGGTGTATTTTTGCCATGCATTATTAGCACACATCTCAGATTGATGAGAATTAAACATATTTCCTCAACTAGGATTTCTTAGGACTTTTAGTATGTTGTTCTGGACACCTCATAGAAATGATCTATGCTGAAAAAAAATATTTTACAATTCATTCTATTTTTGACTCCAAAATGGGTTAATTTGCCTGGCCACCACACCATAGACATATATAGACCCTAACCCTATATATATGTCTATGAACTACACTATGCTGCCATATACTAACTATATACAGTCGATGTCCTGAGAGATTAGAGTGTAAATTGTAAATAGACACTGCAAAAAGGATTACTCTTTTCTTAAGCTGGTTTCAAATACTATATATCTACCCAAGATGGGAATGACCTTTTTCATAATATATATATTTCTTTTAACAATGTGTTCTCCATTTCTTTGATAATACAATGAATCATCAGACGTATGTATACATCGGCTGATACATGACATGAAAGCATTTTTTTTTCTTTCAATTTTGAGCAGTGTTCAGTCATTGGGTCCAGAGGTTTCCTGAATGTAGTCTGATTTGTGTTTACAGTTTGTGAAAAAAACTTAGCTTTGGTCACACAGGGTTAAGAATGGTGTCAAAAAAGACTACCATGCCTCTTCCAAGGGTACTGTCACTTCTGATGTGCCTACAGGTAAGTCCTTGAGAACACTTTCTATATCATAATAATTAAGACCTTTGTCAGGTTTTTAATAATATAATTAAGACCTTTGTCAGGTTTTTAATGGCACACACGACACACTGGAACACACACGTGCATATATGGAGGCGACACAGGACACACACACACACACACACGCAGGTAGGCCTGAGGTCGCGGTGAATTTATTTTCTGCTTTTTTCCCATCCTGGACCGTCCTTCCTCAAGGACCGCCCAGGAGCAGTGGGCAGCTTGTAGCGCCCGGGGACCAAGTGAAGTGAACTGTCCATCTTTGGTCAGGGATGGACATGTGTTCTGTTCTTTTGCATGTTTTTTTCTGTTGGGGTCCTTAGTGGAGGAAACCCCTTGTGAACACGGGGAGAACATGCAAACTCCACACAGAAAGGCCCGGGAGATAGCCCACCTGAGCACTGTGCATCATTATATATGAAATAGTGTTGTTATTATACAAAATACAATGTTCCCAATTCTATCAATTATTTTGGCTTTGATTCCTCTCGAATGTGGTGCTCTCCATCTTGAGAGGCCTCTTAAAGCTCCCTGTTTGCCGGGATGATCTCTGCCCTGACAGTATGGTCCTCCAGAGATTGGCACCAAAGGGTGTCATTGAACTTAATTTGTCCTCTTGGTGCTCCTCGTTGCATTGAGAGAAACACAGTCCTCCACTGAACTAAAACCTGCACACTTGGACAAGATAACAATGAGACAAATAAACCCTACAGGCGTTAAAATCTGTAAGTGTAAGTGTTGCAGAGCTAGGTTCTGTGCCCGCCGTTTAGTTATATTTAGACACTATGCCCAACTGACTTTTCACATCTTTCCTTTTTTTTTTCACTCTCTCCATCATACTGTTTTTACTCATCAGTGGATGAAGAGGCCTGGGATTGGAAATTCACCGGAGCAAACTAAGCTTTGGTCTTGTTTGTTTTGAAAGAAGGATCACATCAGAGTAAATCAAGCATGATGACAGATCAAGGAATAGCCTTTGCCCTAAATGATTTGGCTCCACAAACCTCTGATTGAGTACACCACTGTGTGTTGTGCATCATAAGTATCTCTTAATAAGTGCGGCCAGGGGAGGGAATATTAGTACTGCAAATCAAGTTATATGGACTCATCTAAAAAATATGGCCTGATATGTTCTAATCTACTCCAATCACCTTCCTTTTCTACCACCCCCTATCCAGTGGTAATTTCCCTTCCATCTTCAACCCCTAGCGTCATTCTTCAGAAGTTGGAAAGCAAATTCTGTTACAAACTCAGCATGTCTGCCACAAGATAAAACAGCATGGAACATTCTATTTGCAAAAAAGCACACAACCATTTTGAAAATACACATTTACTGCATTTCAAAGTAATACAGACATTTCAGTGTGGGGTTGACAAAGACCCAAAATGAAAAATAAAAAAAAACAACAAAAAAAAAATTCAAACAAGAGAAACATTCATCAACCCTCCTCCTGCTGACTGGCCAAAAGGACAGTGGTTAGTGTTGACAAACTAGAGTTTAAAGGCTAAAAAAAGGGGTCAGAGTTCAGATGTTGTAGTGGCAATGCGCCAGTGTCCCAGTGATGGCCCTAAAGAGCTCTTCCCTAAAGCCTAAACACCTCTGTGTCGCGCAAGACTCTCCTCCTTTTTTCCCCCAAGCGCTGAGCCTCCAACCCACACCTCACTCGGGGAGTCCCCCCAGATCCTCTGGGCCAGTTCCCCTCTGAGCCAATCACGAGAGGTTGGCAATGTTGGCAAGGAAACGCTGGGCCCACCACTCTTCCAGATCAATCGGCACAAAATCTGCAAGAAGGATCAGAGACATGTCACATATGAACTCCTCTTTTGCAACTTGAGCTTCAACAAATATTACAGTTACTTATTTTTATTGACATATAACGAAAAAGAGGAAACGTAAAGGACAACCTTAGGGATGGAGAGAGAGAGAGAGAGAGACAGAGAGAGAGACAGAGAGAGAGAGAGAGAGAGAGAGAGAGACAGAGAGAGAGGAAATATTCCCGCCCAAGCCCAGGGAGATCTGTTGAAACCCTGTAAATCTCTAACAGGATAAGTGCCCAGGACAAACAAGCCCGACCTGTTGCCCCCTGTGTGTCTGTGAAAGCAGACGGAAGGGAGAGATACTAAAATAACAGGATCCAAGAACAGGTGAGATGTTCCCGCAGGTTTTATCAAATGATGCCACTTCAAAAAAAGGTGTTTCACCAAATTCCTCAATTGCAAGGGATCCTGCAAGTTGAACATATACTAACTACAGCGCACAATATTTTCCTTGCAAAAATCATGGGATCATAATCCAGGGAAGCTCATGCAAATTCGAATCATTCAAATGGGCTCAAACTGAGACGGGCTGAAATAAAGTGACCCTCACATTAGCTATGTCTCTGCATGGTGTGAACTTCCGAGCTAAGACACACTTCAGCAGCCCGTTCCTGGATGCACTTGTCTTTCACTAATCACCACAGAGTCTCTCACCGCACTCTCTCTCATCTGGATTAATGCACATTTATCCAGTTACGCAATTAAGGAACTGGAGCACTGGGCGGCTGACCATCTGACACCATCTGACCACATGAGCTGCTGAGAAGCAGAGGGGGGAGAAGAAGAGGACTCACTCTTCAGCTGGGGATTGGGAGTCCTCTCTGAGTACTGCACAGGTCCCAGACCTGCTCCAGAGTCCCCTGCTGCTGCTGCTGCTGCTGCATCTCCATCTCCCAGCTGCTGCTCCACCTCCTGCCAGGCTACAAAAATATACACACAAACGCAAGACGCACACACACACATATACAAAACACACACGTCATTCCTTGGTACCTTTCACAGGATAAATACTAAGCAAAGTGTCTCACTCATCTGCATAGGGTCTCATTTACTCTCATTGATTGCTCTCTCTCACACACACACACACACACACACACAAAGATATAAAATCCTCAATACACATCTGGTAAAATAGCTGGATCTCTACTTCAGTTGCTACAGAACACCTTCTACCTCTGTGGAAGTTGATTTATAGGTAACATATGAAAAGGGAACATAGCTCAAAGATAGCTCTCTGACTGTGACTGCTTACCTTCATATACAAACTTGACATTCTCTTCGTGAGAGGGGGTAAATCCTTCAGCCTGGGCATCTGCCTGTGGTGTAGTTTGTGTGTGGAGTTTCTTCTTGTTTAATCCATTAAACACAATCTTGGGTGCAGGGGAGCTGATGAATGGTAAAATCAAATAAATCTGTAACTCCTCTCAAACATGAACACATAAAATGTACCCTAACATGGATAAAGCTGGGAGGACAGATAACAGGACATATATGTATTATATACTGTGTGAGGAGTTCCATGTTTTTAATAGGGTCTTACTGAATCTGTCAGCGAGCAATGCATGTGTCTAATAACGACCCGAAGGACCCTACATTACAAAAGGTTGCATTTGTGCCGTGTGAGACTTGAGCCATCGGGCTTGCCGTACTTCCTCTTACAAAACTTTGTATAATGACGAAATTACGAAAGGCTTGAAAGACATGCGACCGTGGCTAGGGCAGCTAGTGGGGCAACGATGCGATCTGTCGTTAATGATTAACGTTAATGTTTTCGTACGTAATTGTTTCAAGAACATTGCTCTACCTGCGATCTCTTGCAAGTCGTACTTCACGTTAGATCTAGTTTTCTCTTGTCGAGCAAGAATGTCCTAGCTATCGCTATCGTGACGTTAGCTAGCAAGCTATTTTGCTATCTAGTTACCTCGGGAGTTTACTAATGTAAGCCAGCTTGCGAAGAAAGGTTCGAATATATGTATTAATCGTGTAAACCATATCCGCTTATGTGCATACATTTCGTTGACTCGTTCAATTAACGTTTGTGTCAAAGTAACAGCCAATATCCTAGTGCTTGCTGTCTAGCCGCTGGCTGGCACAGCTAGCTAGCTTGGTAACATTGCATCAGGAAGGTTATCCAATCTCTTATTTAAACTTAGATGAGGGGACATAGTGTTGTCATAGAAGAATACGGTTTCCTGACAGCATTTGTATTTCAGGGTCTTAACCTGTTTCATTGTTTCACGTGTGTTAAAAGTGCGGAGAACCTTGGCTAGGTTGTGTTGCAATCACAGACAATGTTGGCTAACCATAACACCTTGGCACTGTAACCTTGTCATGTACAAGGTCAAGCCTTCCTCAGCTCAGTATCACCTTACATTAAGTAGGATACCGTAAATAACTTCAGCATAAAGTTAACAAGATTTTCGCGTTTTTGGTTACATGGCCACAACAACTTTTCGGATATAGGCGACAAGCAAATGACATTCTGCCTATACAGATGAAGTTAGCCGACTAGCATTTTGATCAGCTCACTAACAATATTACCTACTTAGCTAACGCAAGTGACATACGGCTGCATCATCCTGAAAAGCTTGGAAGAAAGACACATGACGATGATAATTTGTGTTATCAACGTGTACGCAAATGCCTCGCTTTGCTTCACCATGTCGTGGGCAGTAGGCAACATGACAACAGTAACTGTAGACTTGCATCACAGCAAATGAGCTAGCATGGATAGCCATTATGTTACTCACCTTGTCGCTGTCCAAGATGTTTGTTTGTGCTTGAAGTCGTTTATTTTGTTGTCAATCTGTTGTGTTGGACCTTAATTCAAATAAAAAAGTACAGTCACAACAAGCATACAAAAGACAGACGTTAGACTGTTTATAAAGCACAGTGTTGGTATTCAAATGATTCGGACAAAAACTGTTTAACTTGGCCCAACATTAGAAAGCTAGAATATAACTACACAAGCACATTTTGATAATCTTCCCTGATGTTCATATACTACTGTTGCTAAGGCAATAGTACATGAAGTATGAATGAATGACACCATATGCATGCAACAGAATGATCACCCTGAGGTCAAGGAGTAACGTTACACTCACCTGTTCTCCTCTGCGTAACAAGTTTGCTGGGACCCCTTGTAATTGTGTACATCATGTGCTGGAAAACTCTGTGCAAAATTCAGTGTGGCACTTTGAAAAGTGTCCAAATACTTGCTTAATGTCCAAGTAGGTTGCGCAGCAAAGACGATCAGGTAAAGGCACACAAATATTTCTTGAAATAAATGTATATCCTCGTGATAGTCCTTGGCACGGTCTTTCTCTGTTGGCAGCCACGGTGAAATTTGTATCTGGAATATGACTTGATATCTTTTCAGCGAATTCTGAGTAGGCCAGCAACTGTTCCTCAACTCTCAAACACAAGCAAACGAATGAAGCGTCTTTGCAATACCGGTGTAGGTCAGTCTAGGTTAAAAGCATGGATGACTCCCGATAACATTACTACATCACAGATTTGTAGAGCTGTTCCCACTGGCTTGTACCTGCAGAGCCTAGTGGAGGTAGGTGATTCACTTGGACCCTTGGGACCTCTTGAGGGGTACTATACCGAGTTCTGACAAGAAGCAGGTAGGCTATTCAGTAGGCTATCGAATGCTTCTCACACGCCGTCCAGAACTGGTCAGGTCCAGTGACGTTGCTACACGCCTCCCTTGACGTTTTAAAGGGAAAGCGTGCTTGTCAAAGGATGATGCCACCTCCTGGATGATGACTGGATGATGCCCATATTCTGCAACTTGCGACAAGATGGCCTTTGAAAATGGAATACTTTTAATTAATGTGATCACAAAACTAATGTACATATAGTCATTACTGTCGTCAGTGTTAAGGGGACATACTTTAACATATCCCAGACATAAATATGAACAGAAACCTTGCAGTTGTGTTGGTTAACTAATGGGCTTATATAGGCAATATATATTCTTAGTAGGCTATATACATACAATAATTTGTTTGCTGCAATTAAATAGGACGAGTAGCTGCCCCCTGTAGGTAGACCATAGCAATATCTCGACGGCCGTAACTTGCTTACTTTCTATGATCATGCCTGTAATGCCATGAAACTCACATATGTGATTGCATCAGCATGTTAGCATTCAGTTTATGTCTCAATTTTAGTAAAAAGTTATGGACAGAAGTCGTTTTATGGGGCAAATGTGTAACTTTTTAAGTTTTGCGCAATAATTTGATTGCGCAATTGATGCGTTTTGACAGGAGCACAAGGGTAATTGGGATTAGTCATTTCATCAATTATTAGCTGCATACAATGAATATTCCAATTGTATTATCAAAGTTTAGGCGAGGTCGCCCTATTTCTCCCATACCTACTTAAATAAGCGATTTGGTAAACACTTTCCAAAGCGAGTCCAGTTCCCGTAAGTGCCACATTTTGTTATACATTTGTACTATCAACATGTGTCTTCGTCAAATTTTTTCTTAAACTGTCTCAGTGAACTTGCGAAACCGAAAATGTCAATGCGTGATTGCTGAAACATCTTTTAAATTACGGAAATGCTTGAATTGAAAGACTTGACTGTAAACGCGTCTCATGTCCACAGCGGCACATTATAGCAGTCACTATGAAAAAGGATGGTAAGCATCTATTTCAGAAAACATCCGCACATTTGAAGCTGCAATAATGTCTGCTTACACAGTAATGCAAGTGATAAGGTCCTAATTTTGGTCAAGGCCGGTATTATTTTGCAACAGAAAAAAAAACCTTGGAACAGTTCAGATCTGTTTAGACCAGTTGGAACTGGATATTATCATAGTTCTCGAATCGCCTCCAACCCCCGTCCTCAATGAGCATAAAATAGAATTCTCCATGTTAGTTTTGCTTGAGAATGTTCTGCCATAAGCAAGGAAGGACCCCCCAAAAGTATATAGAGCCATCTCTTTTACTTATACTGTCAATGTTTCATAAACAGAAGCTGCAGTTATTTAATTTTTCTGTGTACTTCTTCTTTAGTCATGGTGTGCCATAGGATCATTTACTGGGACAGGCAATGGGTATATTCAACAATGCTACATAAATTCCTATCTAATGTGTTTTGGCATCATCACCTACTGTATATATTATTGTAGAGTGTAAAACTTCCAGCATGCTGCGTAAGGAGAGACTGGTTGTTCTATCAGTTTGCAAATGTTCTGTCCTACAACATTAAATGGCTTTGGTTTAAAATGTCTGCTAAATTCCTAACCTTTACCTTTAGAATAATGCAGCTTATGTCTTCCTTTTGTGTCTGATGTAGTGTGTGTGACTATTTATCATTTTGTCTGTGTGTTTTGCTGTCTAATGTCTGTGTTAGTCAAGCACTGGTTTAATGTCATCTTTCCAACGTCAATGTCATCGTCACTGTTGTATGCCCTGCCTCCTGTTTCTCCCAGTGCGTACATGTTTTCCCGCCCAGGTTGCCTCAAAATGAAAAGTGTCTTCCAACACTAAGAGAGGGACCAGTGGCGTAACATAGTTACGACGGGCCCAGGTGCAGGCTTTTATGATGGGCCCTAGTCAGTGGCGTAAGGCCTATAACACTTGAAACTGTCATAGTAGGTCACTAACCTACCTGTAGTTATTTTTGGCAATGCGACTAGGCTATTCAGACTATTTAGATTGACATAAATATGTCTATGGGCCCCCAAGACCCACGGGCCCAGGTGCGACCGCACCTGCTGCACCCCCTATAGTTACGCCCCTAAGAGGGACCCAGACATTACATTGGTGTCAGAAGTGACCAAAGATGATGACTCTTCAACAGATCGAGGAGCTCATTGCGCAGCTACAGTGGGAGAGGGCACGGGCCAAGGCTCTTATTGCAAGAGTCTTGATTAAACTACGCGAGACCGTGTCCCCACCCCGGGCTCGCCAGGAGAAAACCACAGATGGAGCCAGCATTCCCAGCATTCCCTGCCCAGGCTTCTGAGGGAGCTCTGGGTCACCCGCGCCACCATCCCGACGGAACTTGGGACCAATTTCAGCAGTGTAATCGGCCCGCCGAGAGCTGCCAGCGGACACAGCCGTGCCAAGGACCATGGGAACAGCTGCCGCCTCTCCAGCGGCTTACCCTGGAGCCGACATCAAGGGCTCCTCGGTGGGGAGAGATGAAGCTGCCGCGCTACAACAGGGAGGGGCCACCTAAGACATACCTCATTCAGTTACAGCTGGTGGCCCAATTCAACATGTGGTTGGTGGAGATGACAGGGGCACAACCCTGCAGATTCTCACCGACCTCCAGCTGGTGTTGCGGTCCAGCTGGCTGTCCATTGAGAGAGCGATACAGCACTGGTTCGGCCGACAAATCTTGGCTGACGCCAGGCACAAGTTTACGCAGCCAATCTCCACTTCTACACCTGTCGTCGACACCCCACCTTCGACGCCGCAATGCAAGAGGAGTTCGCCCTTCAAGCCTTCGTCTGGGGGCTCCAGCCAGAGCGACTCCAGGAGCCTATCCGACTCAGCGCACCACAGACCCTGATGGTGGCCCTGACAACAGCAGAGCAGGTCCAGCAGGTGCTGCACTCCCCTAGCATGAAGCACCAGGTGTGCCAGGATGACCTGGAAGGGAATGACAAGGAGGAAGTTCCCCTCCAGGGTCATCACCACCATACTACTGCAGTGATCAAGGTTACCTGCAGCATAGACATAGCCCACTAAGAGTTGACTGAAGCCTCATGCTTCCACATTCACATCTTTCTGTAAGATTGACAAAGGGAAGTGAACTTTGTTACATGGGTGATTTGAATAATTGATGTGATTAATCATGGTTAATTAGTACAAGACATCTGATTCATATAAATGCGCTTCAGCCTTCACCCTAGAAAGTGCACTTTGTGGTAAAAGGGCCATCTCAAACATTAGTTACTGAATGTCATAGCCTAATGTTTAGTGACCAAGTATTGAGGACTGCCAATGATTTGCTGTTCATTGTCATGTATGGCAGTGTCCATAAAAGGACGTCTGAGTGTTTAACCTTTTCTGTTATTTACCACATTTTATGGCACATTGTGGGTAATTTTTAGTGTTCCTCTACAAACTGCTTTTCACCCTAAATAAGTAGTTTACCTATCTTAATAGCCTTTATGCATTCCACTATATTAGGTGCCATGTGCTCTGATATCCAATCCACTGTCATATGTCTTTAAATGCAGTCATAGTATATTGTATGTCAATAACACCTTTGGTTCAGTGTGAAACATGAGAATTCTTAATGAAGTGGTATTTCACATAACTCATGATACGATGCTTTAACACTATGAAGGCATTCATGCAGAGAAAAATATGACTCTTTTAGAAAATGCTGCAGTCTAATCAGAGCTCTGCTCAAGATGGTTCCTGCAGCGACACCAATGCAGGTCAGATTTATTTATGCAGAATCTCATTAAAGTCAAATGTTTTGGGGAAAAATATTTATTTAATGTCAACAGTTTTTTTTTCTTTCAATAATTTTACTTCAATGAAAAGGTAAGATTTTTGTGAATATTTTGAGTGAAAGACCAAGAGGATAAACAGCAAAGACATATTTTTTATAGCCTGTTTTGCCCATATTCACTAGGGGTGCCAATAATTGTGGAGGGCACTGTAGATCTTTTACAATTAGATGTGTGATCATATATATATATATATATATATTTTATAAAGCACATTTAACACTTATATTGACCAAAGTGCTGTACAATTAAAACACAATAAAATATAAAATCAAATAGAAAACAGAAGCAAAACAATTAGATCACAATAAAAAATCAAATCAAATAGAAAAACAGAAGCAAAACACTCAACTAAGCATCTATATACACAGAAAGCAGGTATACAAATTATCAACTTAGATCAGGAGGATCCAAATGCTAGGGAATAAAAGTGGGTTTAAAACCTGGACTTGAAGGAGTCAATAGAGGGGGTTGATCTTATAGAGAGGGGGATGCTGTTCCACAGTCTAGGGGCGGTCACCCCTGGTTGGGGGACTGCCAGGAGCCCTAAGTTAGACGACCTGAGGGGCCTGGCGGTGGAATAAGGGGTTAAGAGGTCTGCGATATAGGAAGGGGCCTGCCTATTCAGGGCTTTAAAAACAAACAGGAGCACCTTAAAATCAATCCTGAATCGCACTGGAAGCCAGTGGAGAGAGGCCAGGATAGAGCTAATATGGTCATTAAAGCTTTCTGTAGTTTTACAGTTGTGGTGGCTTAATTCATATCTTTGTTCATTCTAGTTACTTATGCTTTAAGGTCAAATAATTTGTAATGTGTTTCAATTAACCACAGATGACCCTGTACCTGGGAGCCAGAGGCAAGAGCTCAGCCTGTGGAATCTGCACCCAGACCCCAGACTCAGAATAATATTGCAAAGGTTACATGAATAGAGTTTTTCAGAACATGTACTAACATAGCAAGAGTTGCTCATTTAAGTTCATTGGACGTCGTCTTTCCGGCCCTCTCCCAAATGGTGGACGATGACCCGCATTTTATTCACCAGATTGTGGCTATCAAATCCCTGGGTAATCCATGTGTTTACTTAAGATGACTTTGTGGTTGTTTTGAGAACACTTGCAATCCCTGATCGGTAAAGTGAGCTATGGTTAGCTTCTGCTTACCTTGTGAAATTGGTGACGCATTAAGCTAAGTGACTTGCCTTGTAGTCTGTTATTCTTCGCTGCATCCATGACTGCGGACAGTGCAGTAAGTGACCTTGTGAAGGTCAGAGAAAGACCCCTGCTGGTGTGTTTGTGGAGTGAAGGTTACACACACAGCCCAGGAAGGGACAGAAATAGACTAAAAATGAATGCAGATAAATGCTGCCTAGCAGTGGTTGACGACACTCTAAAGCATAATGCCATAATGGTTTTGATATGCCTTACACCACAATATAACATATGACCTCTGATGGCAAGTTATATGTAATAACTGTCAGACTTGAGTAAATATTTTGCCTGGTGTGCTGTTAGGGTGTGGTTCTAGTTTGGTCTGGTTTGGTGTTAGGGTGTGGTTCTAGTTTGGTCTGGTTTGGTGTTAGCTCAGTACTGAGCCTGAGGATGAGTTGTCAAACTGACCTCACAGTAATGATTGCCTTTAGAGAGGATTTTGCAAAAGATACTGAGGTTAAGTCAACTTAATTGTAAGTTATAGATATCCTTATGGACAGACTTCATGTAACTTTAGCCGAAAGCTGCTTTGGAGGCCTTCAAGGTATAATTTATGATGTGATGATGCCTCTAAACCAAGCAAATTCCTATGGAGTTTTTCTGGGCCAAATTGAAATGTTGTGGAAACCTTCCGTAGGACTGTGATAGACTATCATTTATTTACTATATATTTTCTGTAAAAAAGAATGGAAGTAAAGGTTTTGGTAAGAAGTTGCCTTTGGTGAACATGGTTAATATCTATAGATCTTTACAGAATTACAGAATAGATCTTTACAAGAATTACAGAATTAAACTCAGTTCCTTGGATCTGCTTGTTCTGAAGGCATTAAAATCTCAGTGCATTCCTGAATGCCTTTATTGATGATACTCTCGTTCAGTGTGCCTTAACTGGTTGGGAATGGCAGTGGCTGCAAGTGTATATCTAATAAGGCAGTGGTGTGATTTTGGTAAAGATTCAACTTCAGTGTGGGTAGCTTATAACAGGTTTTAGTGAAAAATATGTACTGTTGTGTTCACATTTCTTGCACATTTCTTGCACATTTCTTGCACCAGCTTCAATTCTTTGATGTTTGCTAGTGTTGTTACTACTGTATGCATATTCCACACCAAAAGAAAGAAAAAAAAACACATAAACTACAGTCCAGAGGAAGAAATGACAGTTAAACAGTTATATGTTGATATAGCAACAAGAGGCCATGCAAGCTCCAAGACTGAACAGGAAAACTGTGACAATGACAGGATTTATAGGGGACAGGTGCAGAAAACGTCACCACACACCCACTAGGCAGGACATGACTCAGACCATACATCACTTATCTTAATGGCTAGTAATTATAGCAAGTTATAATGCCTATAGTTCATCTGAATTGTTATCAATAGCTTACAAAGGCTTATTTCCCTCTACGGTCACTGCAGTGTGTTGGTGAAAGAAAATAAACAAAACAAAAATATGGAGAAAAAGTGAGAGAGAGAGAGCACTAACTTATATTTGTGCTCATTTAACTAGAGGGCGCTCTGAGACCAAAGATGTCCCATCTCTTCACTCAGTTTAAAAAGATGACGTATAAAATGTATCATTTTGGAGAATACAAGGAGAAAAGAAGCTTGAACTGGAATGGAAAATAGTAGCGCATTTGTGTAGCAAAACAGGTTTTAAAAGGTCAATATGCCCAAGTAGTCAAGTAGTTGCATATCTTGCTGTCAGTTTCCTGATTTCCTTCTTTATCCCCTGATGGGAAAGGGAGCTTTTCTGTATTTATGGGAGAATGCTTCTTTTTCCATTTAAAAATAAATAATATGTTATTGACTAATTCATATTATTTGCATCCCATAAAGAATGTAAGTTAGAATAGAAGGAGTTAGAATAGTTTCAAAATTCACAAATAGATGTCACGCAATTCACAAATGAATTTTGTGATTCACAAATGAATTTCACATGATTCACAAATCATATTTCCTGATTCACATATAAATGTCACGCGATCCACAAATGCAAACGCTGTGACATTTATTAACAGACTAATGAACGTGCATTTAGAAACAGCTCTCAACATTTGTGAACATCCCTGCATTTATTTGTTGATTTTTGACACCTTCGGATGCGGCTTGATTTACAAATGCTTTTGCTCTGCAGCCTCTCAGATGTCTCGTACAATTTCAGCCAATCACATGAACGTAAATTCGAGGGCATGATTACATAAATATGCTTGTGTTTGTTGTGAAATGTCATTTGTAAATCTGTAATTCTGCGTGTGAGGTGTTGAATCTACATTTGTGGATCATCCAACACACACTTTCATCCCAGCTTCACTGACATTCTGATATTCTTTTTTTGCAATCCACCCACTTATAGGTCATGATCCATACAAATGTGTGCCCCCCCCCCCCCCCCCCCCCCCCCCCCCCATTCAAATAAAGGCACTGGAGCGACCACTAGGTGGCAGTCTTGTTTTATTCAGCACACTGCAGTGACCGTAGAGGGAAATAAGCCTTTGTAAGCTATTGATAACAATTCAGATGAACTATAGGCATTATAACTTGCTATAATTACTAGCCATTAAGATAAGTGATGTATGGTCTGAGTCATGTCCTGCCTAGTGGGTGTGTGGTGACGTTTTCTGCACCTGTCCCCTATAAATCCTGTCATTGTCACAGTTTTCCTGTTCAGTCTTGGAGCTGCATGGCCTCTTGTTGCTATATCTAACTGTTTAACTGTCATTTCTTCCTCTGGACTGTAGTTTATGTGTTTTTCTTCTTCCTTTTGGTGTGGAATATGCATACAGCAGTAACAACACTAGCAAACATCAAAGAATTGAAGCCGGAGCAAGAAGAATGGGTACATGTATTCATCAAGGGTAAAGGCATTGTTACATCATCAAGGGTAAAGGCATTGTTACATCATCAAGGGTAAAGGCATTGTTACATCATCAAGGGTAAAGGCATTGTTACATTGGGGGTTTGGGGTTTGGGAAAAGGCAAATATATCAGCTTGGACTGTTAGTGGTGAAGTAGGAGGTAAAGTAGTCCCATACTGGTTAATGCCGATTGGCTAAAGGCTGGTCCAATGGTTTCAAAATGAACTCCCCTTACGGTGCATAGACTGGAGGCCCAATGGAGTGTGGCCAGACCTTATCTATTCACAAACAGGGTCTGGTTATACCAGGCTAATGGACTGGGAGTCGCAAAGACCTGAAATGGGAATGCAGCAGGGACATTATTGCAGAGGATTGAACATCTCTGATATCGCAATAAATAAAACTATGCAGAGTCATATTTGTGTAAAATCTTGTACTATTACTCTACCTTGTCAGTTGACATGCTTCTTTAGCCTCTGGCGTTGTCTTTGCCGGTTCCATAGCCTTCAGCTTGTCAAAAAATACACGTGTACCACTGTCCATTAGTGGGTCTCAAAGCACAATTTGTATTTACGACAGTGGTGTTAAAGTGAGCTACACTCTGCAACTTTAGGGGGAGCTCAGAACCCTGGCATAATAGGGCTTTAAGTGTGGACTCGGCCATGGAAATATGTATTTACATTTTGTGTCTGGTATCGTTTAATTTGCCTTCAAAGCCTTCAAAGCAGCTTAATGGAATTCCCAGTGGCTCAATGGTAATATTATCGTAAGGGCCTGGCATTTTGCTTCCCTTGCAGTCAAATGAATGGCTGTGTGGGGAGGTGAGGGTTACCTGCTCGAGGCCTAGGCACCCTCGCTGTGTCAATAAATTGCAAGCCACCATAATCTAGGAGAGTTTTGAAATGTTTTTTTCATTCAAAGGCTTTCAAAGCAACCTGACTTGAGTATGAATGCTGTTGGGAATGTAAGTGTCTTTTGATTTTTGGCCTCGGGAGGAATTGAAAATGAGCAGCCGAGCAGTGGAACAGGACAGGGGAAACAGAACATAATTTGACAACCCTAATTTAAAAGATCTGCACATGTCCTCAGTGCCATAGCAATCTGAAGCAGGCCCAGAGGGTAACTCTGTACTTCAGCTGTCCATCATAAGACAGCCATAACCATGTCATAAACGTGTCATTTGGTCTTACCTCCTTCGCTCGGTGACGTGACCGGTAGCGTATTTGCTGCTTCCTCTAGCCTGCTCTATTAGAATGGAGTGGACTGTAGTTGGTATTTCAACTGTCAATCAAAAGATAGCCATAAGCATGTCATAGACATGTTACCTGGCGCGGACCTCTAACAGCGTTATCGGTAATGTCATGACAGTGTTCAGAACGATGACGAATAATAACCATTACAGTTTTTCACAATTGTTAACACACGTTTTTCAAAACAATAACGGCTTTCTCAAAACTGCACACACATAACTGAAAACCTCCACACACCAAAATGCTAAACCTGACACTCCCTTTTGCAAGATGACTCTGCCATCAGATCGCTTACTGTTCACAAAAGGGACTCGTGTTTTCATTTGGTACACACCAGCCATATTTCAAATGGACACACACATACAATCATTAGATGTACACACCACTACCAAGCCATTTACAGCACACTGAAGTGCAAAATTGAACAATCATCGAAATGGACCACCATATGAATGACAATGACTCTGGAGAAATGGAGTCATTTCTCCTTTGTAAATGTCTCGAGTGGTGGGCCTACTTTTGTCATAGTCATAGACATAAAACAGCACCAGAAATATGCAGCAAAAAGTTTTATTTCGCTACACACAGAGAACAGTACAGTACTGTAAACCGTGTGATACCGTTGTTCTCACAAACCATATTTACAATTTCAGTCTCCTGTTCGGCGGTGAAAGTGTGTGTTCTTCCTCCACGGTGTGGTTCTCTTTCAGTCCTGCAAAATACAAATACTGTGAGCACACTGTTTCTATTATATGCAATTACAGTACACAAGGCAAATAGATTTCGTACCTGTTCTCCATCCTGAAGGTTCTAATGATGGCAGCAACTGTGAAGCAGCTGAGATTTGGTTGGACACTCTGGCCAGCCTCCCTCATGCTCAAACCATGGTTGAGCACATGGTCTACCACAGCGGCCCAAATCTCATTAGAGATGACCATTCTCCTTCTTCTTTCTCCTCCTCCTCCTCCTTCTTCTCCTTGTGCTTCTCATCCTCCTCCTCCCCCTTGTCCCCATCCTTCTTGTCCTCCTCTTCCTCCTCCTCTCACTCTTACCCCTCTCCTTCTCTGGTTGTTGATCTCTTCAAAGTTCTCCATTGTTTTCCAAAACAAACAGAGGCTCAAGGCCACTTTTATGCTGCAGTACTCATTGCAAATTGCTCAACCGACCTGAAATGTTTTAGAGATTTGACTATTTGTGTGTTGTAGGTTGATGCTTTGGCGATTTTACCTGAGTAGTGTGTGGCAACAACTGAACATTGTGTGTAGTGTATTTGACAACAAGGGTGGATGTGAATTGACATCAAGAGTGTAAAGAAGGAAAGTCAGAGTCTAATGCAGACAAGGGAGTGTGAAGTAGTGCCAAATTGGGTCGAGCGATTGGTACATGAAGTGAAGGTTTTTGAGTGTTAACAACTGAGAAAAACTGTAATGTCATATGCTAAACGATCATAGCATGAGAGCAGTCCCTAACAGTGACCTTAATGATCCCTGTGCATCAGTGGATAGGAAAGTACTGTAGGCACGCATGCCTCTCCGTGAACTGGGTCCCAGTCTGGCCGGAATGACTGGATTCTTTCGAAGATGTGAACGTTATGGAGAACTCTGAAGCGGGGAGGTGACCCATGGAACTCAGAATCAGTTTTACAAAAACGATTTACTGCTGCAGAGGACCAGAATTAATTTGAGTCTTTGTTTTACTGCAAAGAATTATGAACAACATCACTTAAAATGTTTTTAAAAGAAATGCTATTCACACACAACAACACAAACAGTTTGTACATTACGACTATATCAACATCTTCAGTTATCATATTTTTAAACTGCTCTTTAGAATCTTGCCACTAGGTGGCAGCAACGGTCTTCAATGGGAATTATAAAACAGAATAGACATGGGAATTATAAATGTAGCCTTGCTTTTGGTTTCTAAAAATTAGCACTAAACATTATGTCTCATAAACATTACTGCACAGTTCATAGTAAAAAAAGCCACCATTTCAGACCTGAGACTTAGCCCCTTTGGGTGAAACAAGGCCTGGTGATGTTCTCGAGAGAGCTGTAATCTTGCATCATGTTGAGGATGAAGAGATCCGTCAGCAACAGGCACTCCACGTCAGTCTTTTTTTGGGTGCCCCAATACAGAGCAGTCTCAGGGGACCCCCCCTTCCTCAATGTTTACCCTCCGAGCCCCCCCGCCCCCCTGCCCCCCCCAAGCCTTAGTTGTGGGCCAGACGAGACTGGCCGAGCAGTCTGTCCCGGGCGGCCCATTCTCACAGCGGGGGGGAGTCTGGTGCCAGGTGCCGCGCTAGTCTGGAGGATCCATATGAATTACAGCCAGAACGCGGCTAAGATTACTGATAGGGTGAGAGAGATGGCCGTAAAAATATATCAGTTGTGCTTTAAGTGAACCCCACTGTGGGGAGAAGAGAGAGGGAGAGAGAGAGAGAGAGAGAGAGAGAGAGGCAGGAAGAAAGAGAGAGAGAGAGAGGCAGAGAGAAAGACAGAGAGAGAGAGAGAGAGAGAGGCAGAGAAGAGAGAGGCAGAGAGAAAGAGAGATTTTCTTGTTCATAGTCTC
>NC_045152.1:4151858-4159358 GCF_900700415.2 Clupea harengus | reverse complement strand
CAGGGTCTCCAACACTCCACTCCACGGGAGCCGGCAGGAAAACTGCAGTCCACCCCCCCCCCCCTTCCCCTCTCCCCTAACCCTAACCCTGCCCCCGCTGGGAGTCCCACCCGTCTCTGTTCCCGCTGAATCCCTCCGTGTGAATGACCACATTTTCCTCCACACACACACCTTTTCCACATTTCAAAATGTCACCTGGCAGCTGAACCTCAGCGTCACAGCAGTGGCTCCACATGCAGACACGGCTCGCAGGGCCAGAGAGAGAAAGAGAGAGAGAGAGAGACGAAGAGATGAACTATTTACATCTGTGAATTAACCCTGTGTGCTAGCATTAAGGTATGTCACCCGCCCCCCCCCCCGCCTGTCAGGATCAAGTACATCCCGTCTGCAAACTCTTCAGCAGCTCCACAGCCTCTCGTGTTGTGAAGGGGGATAAGTTGTTTGAAGATGTACAAGGTTCCTCTCCGCACCAAAAAAGGGATTTTGCAGCCGGGGGGCGAGCTGAAGACCCTCTTGCCCTCCCTCTCCGGCGACGGGCATGTGGAGGGGGGCCACGCAGGCACAGGGAACGCCATCAGAGCCACGCGGGCACAGGGAACGCCATCAGAGCCACGCAGGCTAGTGGTGACGGCCGTCCTGCCTCTGGGCCATGCTGAGGTCGGGCCTGAGTTGCATTTGAAGCTAAACTGTTTTAGAGCTTCTGAAACGTCCCTTTGAGGGTCTGTCTATCAGGCTATCAAATTCAAAAGGAGTTTGCTGGCATGACTGTAACGTTCTACTAGTATTGCCAAAGCATATACACTGTATGCAGAAGTGAAATGGAGAAGTGGAAACAAAATACAAATAATAATCATCATCATCATCAATCAAGGGAGTAGGGTATTAACAACAACAAGCATGAACATGAACATATGTACACTATGGGAATTTATGGACTGTCCCTCCGTTTATGGCAGTAAGTCACATATTGTGCAGCGAGGACGAGGCGTTCCTCATTTTCTCCAGTGAGGTACGAAAGCCTCTCCTCACTGCTCGCCAGCAGGAACTCATGGAGGAGAGAGAGAGAGAGAGAGTGTGTGTGTGTGTGTGTGTGTGTGTGTGTGTGTGTGTGTGTGTGTGTGTGTGTGTGTGAAGGCCTCTCCTCACTGCTCGCTAGCAGGAACTCATGGAGGACCTCACCAATCGTTTTGAAATAGTTTCTCCTAATGTCCTCATATTTCATGCATTGTGTCAGGAAGTGCAGCTCTGTCTCTACTGTTCCTTCATCGCAGTGGGGGAGCCTGCACTTTGTCAACGTGGGTCTCCGTTTTTTTTTCTGTGATTAGGGTAAAAAAGGGTGCTAAAGTATCATTTCTGTTTAGGGCCAAATAGAATTGCATTTTACTTTTTAGTATTTTTGTTTGTTTTTTCTAATGGGTTATGTCATTTTGCTTAATTGTTTTTGCAGTTTGGTTTATCCTAATTTCAGTTGCCTTTCTGTTCTGGTCTTAGGTGTTAGTAGGGTATTAGTGTGTGTGTGTGTGTGGGGGGGGATCTGGAGAACTCAGGCTCAGGAACAGTTGAGTGAGAGGACATGTGTCTTTTATCAACTCTTAGTATTGCAGGGCTGTATAGTGATAGGAGTGGTGGTCACTGCTTTTTAAGTGTTTCCAGAATTTGATTGCCCTTTTCTGTATTTTTATAATCCATGGACATTGTCTAATTCTGCCCTGCAGGCATTCTTAATGGCACATCTGTGTACTTTTAAAAAGCTTTTGCAAAATGTTTTTCCCATTTGTTGAATTTTTTGATTTGAAAGTGGACCCCACACCTCACTGCCATAAAGGGCAATTTGCTCGATTACTGATTTTGAATTTTGAGCCAGATTCGGATTGGAATTTTGTACAGGATCAGATCAGAAGGGTGGTCATTTGGTAAGAATCCAAATTGACATTGTGCTCAGGGCATTGTGCTTCAAAAAGAAACTTTGGGACTGTCATTTATAATACTACAAAACCCCCAGGTTACTGTTCACACAAATGCCTCTGTAATTATTAGGGTTGAATTTGTCTCCAGATTTGAAAATTGGGGTTGTGAGTCCTTAATTCCAGATGTCAGGGTAGTAACCTACACTCAGAACTAATATATTTTAGATGCTGAAATGGTTTTAAGATGCCAATTTGGAATTTTGTGTTCATTTGAGCTACATTTCAGTACTGGAGAGGTCTACGGAGTTTTGATAGTCTTTAATAGTAAATTCTAATTATGCGAGCCTTTGGTGTATATGGCTCCAGATTTGTGGTCAAGTAGGGTGGAGTACGATGATTTGGCCTGGGGGGTGGACTGTGTTGGTCTGGCCTGGGCTGTGTCTGGCGCTGATCTGGCATGAAGGATGGGCTATGCTGGTCTGGCCTGGGAGTTGGACTGTGCTGGTCTGGCCTGAGGGGGTTGGGTACGCTGGTGTGGTCTGAGTGTGTGACGCTGGTGTGGTCTGAGGGGTGAGTGTGTGACGCTGGTGTGGTCTGAGGAGTGAGAGTGTGACGCTGGTGTGGTCTGAGAGTGTGACGCTGGTGTGGTCTGAGAGTGTGACGCTGGTGTGGTCTGAGTGTGTGACGCTGGTGTGGTCTGAGGGGTGAGTGTGTGACGCTGGTGTGGTCTGAGGGGTGAGAGTGAGACGCTGGTGTGGTCTGAGAGTGTGACGCTGGTGTGGTCTGAGAGTGTGACGCTGGTGTGGTCTGAGGGGTGAGTGTGTGACGCTGGTGTGGTCTGAGGGGTGAGAGTGTGACGCTGGTGTGGTCTGAGAGTGTGACGCTGGTGTGGTCTGAGGTGAGAGTGTGTGACGCTGGTGTGGTCTGAGAGTGTGACGCTGGTGTGGTCTGAGAGTGTGACGCTGGTGTGGTCTGAGAGTGTGACGCTGGTGTGGTCTGAGAGTGTGACGCTGGTGTGGTCTGAGAGTGTGACGCTGGTGTGGTCTGAGGGGTGAGTGTGTGACGCTGGTGTGGTCTGAGAGTGTGACGCTGGTGTGGTCTGAGGGGTGTGATGCTGGTGTGGTCTGAGGGGTGAGAGTGTGACGCTGGTGTGGTCTGAGTGTGTGACGCTGGTGTGGTCTGAGAGTGTGACACTGGTGTGGTCTGAGGGGTGTGAGTGTGACGCTGGTGTGGTCTGAGGGGTGTGAGTGTGACGCTGGTGTGGTCTGAGGAGTGAGTGTGTGACGCTGGTGTGGTCTGAGAGTGTGACGCTGGTGTGGTCTGAGGGGTGTGAGTGAGTGTGTGACGCTGGTGTGGTCTGAGGGGTGAGTGTGTGACGCAGGTGTAGTCTGAGGGGTGAGTGTGTGACGCTGGTGTGGTCTGAGAGTGTGACGCTGGTGTGGTCTGAGGGGTGAGTGTGTGACGCTGGTGTGGTCTGAGGGGTGAGAGTGAGTGTGTGACGCTGGTGTGGTCTGAGAGTGTGACGCTGGTGTGGTCTGAGGGGTGAGTGTGTGACGCTGGTGTGGTCTGAGGGGTGAGTGTGTGACGCTGGTGTGGTCTGAGGGGTGTGAGTGAGTGTGTGACGCTGGTGTGGTCTGAGGGGTGAGTGACGCTAGGATTTCTGCCTAGTGTTGAGTCCTTCAGTGCTTCTGTGAAAACTCCTTTTGTGCGTTTGTGTAGATGCACATGATCATATAGGTCTTGTGGGGTTAGCAGCTTAGCAGCTCTTTCACTTGTTGATGATCTTCTTCTGTCTATTCATCTTAAACTCTCTTGTCTCCTCCTTGTTTTAAGAATCCAGATATTGGTTAGACTTTCAGGCTGTCCTGTAAACCTCAGCTAAGCTAGCTGATGTTAACCAGCTGCTACATTTGTGTTTTAAGATTATAATGCGCCTAATTTGAGTACTTTTTAAATGTTTTCATCTTCATGTCCAAGTGTCATTTGCTTAAGTCTATTTTCTATGGGATTTCGCTCATATTTAAAACATAGCTTGACAATTCGGAATCTTGAGTCTATCTTTCTCTGTCTCTCTCTCTCTCTCTCCCTCTCTCCCTCTCTCTCTCTCTCTATCTCTTTCTCTCTCTCTCTCTCTCTATCTCTTTCTCTCTCCCTCTCTCTCTCTCTCTCTCTCTCTCTCTCTCTCTCTCTCTCTCTCTCTCCAGTGAGTGACTTCCTACAGAGAATACAGTGTCTGTGCTTGGGGGCTTCATTGTCTGTGTGTGGCTAAGTACCCTCATGAGCAACTCTTCTGTCTGTCACTGATCAGTGCGCTAACACAGAGACCGATGATGTCCGCCGCCTCCCAGCCCAAGGCTCAGCCAAACACAGATAAAGCAGCTTAGCGCGATTATTTTGACATCCTGTGCTCAGCCCGGACGAGGGATGTGAACCCACCTCGGATTACAGTGTTGTGGCTTATCATCACACACACACACACACACACATGCTGTTCATATTTTATACATCTCTTCATGGGCTTAGGGCCTGCAGGGAGGCTCAGAGAGAGAGAGAGAGAGAGAGAGAGAGAGGGAGAGAGGGAAAGAGGGGGAGAGAGGGAGGGAATGAGAGAATCCCAACCCAAACCCCAATGGTGGGATCGGCTGCCCTTAAATCACTCCTCCCCTGTCTGTCTGTGTTTTCAGAGAATGTGTGGCGGAAGAATGTTAATGTGTAACTGGACTCATGCGAGTCTAGCGGCTGGGGAGAAACAGGTGCAGTGGAGTCGATTTTCCCCCTCACTCCCTCTCTCTCTCTCTCTCTCTCTTCATCGCTCTCTTTCTCTCTCTCTGTCTCTACTGCTCTTTATCCATTCTTTCCATCCCTCTCTCTCTGTTCTGTCTTGCTCTGGCTCCAGATGGACTCTGTCTGGCCTGAGAGAGGTCCTGGCGCTAGGGCAGCCAAAAACATTTCACAATACATTCTTTCACATCAGGACCAGAGACGGGGAGCACCCGCCGATGACCTTCAACCCTGGGATCAGACAGAGGGAGAACCTCCTAGTGACCTAGTCACAGTAGAACCACAGGAGGGAGAACCTCCTAGTGTCCTAGTCACAGTAGAACCAAACAGACGGAGAACCTCCTAGTGTCCTAGTCACAGTAGAACCAGACAGAGGGAGAACCTCCTAGTGTCCTAGTCACAGTAGGACCAAACAGAGGGAGAACCTCCTAGTGTCCTAGTCACAGTAGAACCAAACAGACGGAGAACCTCCTAGTGTCCTAGTCACAGAAGGACCAAACAGACGGAGAACCTCCTAGTGTCCTAGTCACAGTAGGACCAAACAGAGGGAGAACCTCCTAGTGTCCTAGTCACAGTAGAACCAGACAGAGGGAGAACCTCCTAGTGTCCTAGTCACAGTAGAACCAGACAGAGGGAGAACCTCCTAGGGTCCTAGTAACAGTATAACCAAACAGAGAGGGAGAACCTCCTAGTGTCCTAGTCACAGTAGGACCAAACAGAGGGAGAACCTCCTAGTGACCTAGTCACAGTAGAACCAAACAGACGGAGAACCTCCTAGTGTCCTAGTCACAGTAGAACCACAGGAAGGAGAACCTCCTAGTGTCCTAGTCACAGTAGGACCAAACAGAGGGAGAACCCTCAGATTACCATTTCAGTATTAAGGCCGGGCTACAGGGAATATATATTGTGCCTCGGTTCTGCTTGTGCCTCGGTTCTACTTAAGGTTTCTTCCTGATTAACAGGGAGTTTTTCATTGCCCCTGTGGCCATTGTGCTTGCTCTAAAGGGGTTCAGGCCCTGGGCTCTGTAAAACACCTTCAGACAATTTTATTGTGTTGGCGCTATATAAATAAAATGGAATTGAATTGAATATTATATGTCCAGAGACAACCACAGGGGAAATAAAACGCGAAAATGTGTGTGGGAACACGAAAAGATTTGATATGGGTTTCAAACAATCCGGTGAGGAGTTTGAAGTGTACATGAACAGAACGATGCAACGGTGAATGGCTTTAGAAAACAAAAGCTAGCCATCTTTTCAGTGCATGTCTGTCCAACGCCAAAATCCAAAGCCAAAATTTTCAAGCCACGTTACAAAGTAACAAAGTCCCATGTATTCCCACGAGTGTAAAGGATTCCCATTCATGGGGTTAATAGATGATATTATATGAGAACAGCACACACACACACACACACACACACACACACACTGCTTGCAGTCACACCCATGGGAGAGAGAGGGAGGACGTGAGTGTGATGGATTCACAGAGAAGTCTCACAGTCGGCGGGGAAGGAGAGGAGAGATTAATAAAGGGATGCGGCAGCAGAGTGAGGAGGACTATTTAGAAAGAAAACAGAGAAAGAAGAGAAGAAGAGGTGTAGTGGAGGGAAGGAGGGAGGGAGGGAGGAGGAAGTAAGAGGCTGGAAATCCCCCTTCATTTCAACACACCTCAGCAAACGAGTTTACACACACACACACACACACACACACACACAACACACACACACACACACACAGAAAACAGCTCCAGGGAAGGAGTAAGAAATGTCAGATCTTCAATCACTTCCCACTCTCATCTCTCCTCACTTTCACTGGAAAATGAGAACACACACAGGTACACACACACAGACACACACACACACACACACCACACACACACACACACACACACACACACACAGTAAAGCAGAAAGCTAGCAAGCAGCGCAGCCTTGGTGGCCTGCGCAGTGATGTGCCTGCAGTCTGTTCACGCTTGTCCCCCCCCCCGTCCTCCCTCCCCGTGAGAGAGCGAGGGAGCGAGAGAAATGAGGAGGAGAGAGGAGGAGAGAGGAGGCATCTGCTCGGCCCTCACCAGAGTAAGTGATGGAGTGCCGAGGCGCCCCCCCCCCCCCAAAAAAACACCCCCCCACCCCACCCCCTCGAATCCACGTCCCCGCCAGAAAAACTCTGGGTGTCATCGATCAAGCTTAAACTCCACTGTTCCATTCGAGGATCTCCCTTTTGATCGGCCCGTGTTTAATATACTTTTTTCTCGAGACGGAATTAAGATCACAACAGGCCAGACAGGAAACATGTGTGTATGTGTGTGTGTGTAAGGTCCAGCGCTTGCTCCTGGTTGAGTGAGCGCCTCCCGAGAAAAGAGCACGAATAACGCTGAAAATTCCTGCCCTGTCCTGTCCACACTCACACACACACACACACACACACACACACACACACACACACACACACACACCACACACACACACACAGACTGCCCTGTCCTCAGTTGGCTGTTTATTTAAGTGGATTTTGTGCACATTCACACGTAGAAACACACACACACACACACACTCACACACAGAGACAGGCACACTGAGACTGTCCTCTAATTGTTAAGGTTCGGCTCTCTTTGACCTTAGCTTGACCTTGAGTGTCAGGTGGATACACATCTGTCAGCGGAGCCACATCAGCCTCGATAAAGGTGTCTGTGTATTTGTGTGTGTCTGTCTCTGTGTGTGTGTGTGTGTGTGTGTGTGTGTGTGTGTGTGTGTGTGTGTGTGTTTAAGAATGTGTGCAGGGGGTTGAAGTGGGGAGGGAAGTGGTCTAGAAG
>NC_045152.1:4106858-4109358 GCF_900700415.2 Clupea harengus | reverse complement strand
AACACACACATCAGCAACACACACGTCAGCAACACACACGTCAGCAACACACACGTCCGCAACACACACATCAGCAACACACACGTCAGCAGCACACACGTCAGCAACACACACGTCAGCAACACACACGTCAGCAACACACACGTCAGCAACACACACCTCAGCAACACACACATTAGCAACACACACATCCGCAACACACACATCAGCAGCACACACGTCAGCAACACACACGTCAGCAACACACACGTCAGCAACACACACGTCAGCAACACACACCTCAGCAACACACACTACAGCAGCACACACCTCAGCAACACACACCTCAGCAACACACACCTCAGCAACACACACATCAGCAACACACACATCAGCAACACACACATCAGCAACACACACATCCGCAACACACACATCAGCAACACACACATTAGCAACACACACATCCGCAACACACACATCAGCAGAACACACGTCAGCAACACACACGTCAGCAACACACACGTCAGCAACACACACATCAGCAACACACACCTCAGCAACACACACATCAGCAACACACACGTCAGCAACACACACATCAGCAACACACACATCCGCAACACACACATCAGCAACACACACATCAGCAGCACACACCTCAGCAACACACACCTCAGCAACACACACCTCAGCAACACACACATCCGCAGCACACACGTCAGCAACACACACATCAGCAACACACACGTCAGCAACACACACATCCGCAGCACACACATCAGCAACACACACCTCAGCAACACACATGCCAGCAACACACACGTCAGCAACACACACCTCAGCAACACACACCTCAGCAACACACACATCAGCAAACGCCTCGTACTGTCCACAGCACTGGCAATCCGCAGTCAGACATTGCCTCTCGAAAGAGTGGTTGTGGCTCAGATGTTGAAATATCTGGATGACTGCAGAGCGTCAACACAGGGCATGGATGACGGGCGGCGCGGTATTTGCCCCCCCAAAGGCATCCATCAAAGCGCTGACCTCAGATCAGACGCGCCCCTCTCCTACTTCAGGCTCCTCTCGGTCACACGTTACTGGGACGGCCCCCTATAGACTGTCTACAGATGCTCAGATTACAAACAAACTATCTGTTTGAAACTCTATTAGCTACAATGTTTGGTTAAGGTTAGGGGTTAGGTTTGGTTGGAGTGATGTTCAGTGAACAATTAGAAAGGCCTTGCATTTTGACAAATCATCTCTAAGGTCTCTGTAGATGGACTATCCAAAAAAAGTGTTCCCCTCTTCTCTTCTCTTCTCTTCTCTTCTCTTCTCTTCTCTTCTCTTCTCTTCTCTCCCCCAGCAGGGAGCTGCAGAGATAACACCCCCCAGACCTGGTGCTGTCCACAGCACCCACCCAGCACATACCCGGCCAGCACACACAGTATCTCCACAGACCTGCACCTCTGCGCCACAAGAGGCCAGAGAAAGAGAGAGAGATAGAAAGAGAGAGAGAGGGAGAGAGAGATAGTCAGAGAGATAGACAGATAGACAGAGAGAGAGAGAGAGGTAGAGACAGAGAGACAGAGAGAGAGAGAGGGAGAGAGAGGGGGGAGAGGGAGGGAGAAAGAGATAGACAGAGAGAGAGTGAGAGGGGGGAGAGGGAGGGAGAAAGAGATAGACAGAGAGATAGACAGAGAGAGGATGGGGGAGAGACAGAGAGGGAGAGAGAGAGAGAGAGAAAGACTTAAAGGAAAGAGACTGACAGGCCAGATGATTGGCATCTTACCTGTGAAAGTGATGTGTCTTAAATAAAACATACTGTTGCATTCTGGGAGGCCTGTGATGACTGCAATGCTTCCCTCCTGAAACTCTTTCTTGTAAATACAGACATAAATGCAGACATAAAAGGCCATAGATTGCAATTGTTATTATCAGCTTCACCCCAGAATAGTCAAATAGTATCCCGCCGGGCGTATTGCGTCAGACAGAGCAAGTGCTGGATGCTTTCCAGAGAACAGATCTAGGCCTGAACTGGGCCTAATCAGGGCCGGATCGTGCACACAGACATTTGTTTAATATATATATATAATATATCTATGCGCAGTTGAGGGTTTATCTTCTTAAGTCCTTGTTTCTGATGACGATCTTGATCGCTGCGATGTTTGATGCATTCCATGCGCTTTAATGCTGCTGAACATCCTGCGATGGCAAACTTTAGTAAACGAGCGTGTGTTGTGTTGGTGTGAGTCAGGCCAGCGGTGCCTCTGCACGGTGCCTCTGCACGCGGCTGCATCTGGGCACTGTGTGTGTGTGTGTGTGTGTGTGTGTGTGTGTGTGTGTGTGTGTGTGTGTGTGTGTGTGTGTGTGTGTGTGTGTGTGTGTTTGTTTACCACATTGTGTGCCACTCTGGAGAAGCCGGAGGTCAGTCGTCGCGTCGCGTGTTGATGATGTCATGGTGCAGGCAGGCTTTGAAGAAGAAAGGATGGTGTGAGAAGAGCATGCAGGAGGGGTG
>NC_045152.1:4089376-4099376 GCF_900700415.2 Clupea harengus | reverse complement strand
GTGTGTGTGTAGAGCCGAAGCACGCAATCCTTGTACCCAGAATCCCATTAGACTACCACCCCCAACCCTGGTGGCACTGGCAGCCCAGCAGTCCCACACTGACATGCAACATGCAACACGCTAACACGCTAACACGCTAACACGTTGACACGCCAGATGCAAACACCCTCAGTGAACCCAGAGCTTTAGTAGGCCATCCATCTCGGAACTCGAACGAGCTGCGACACGACAATCTGAATGCCTGGAATTTCCTCGCTTAGGATACATTTTTCTTCAAGACATGATATCCGCACAGGGCAGCCAATCAAACGAGCTGCCTCGTACAGTAAACCCTGCCTCTAGTCACTTTGATTGGTCCGGTTGCCCTGGAGACCGAGCCTGGGGGGGACTTAAGAGCCTGTTAGAAACTCTGGTTTGTGTCTCAACAGAGTGGAACGGCATGAAAACGAATAGCAGTGGTTGTTGTTAAGGTCAAGGTTACATGGGGGAATTACCGAAGCTACTAACTCTAGCGTACTCACTCTCAAAATCTGTGTGAGGTTTTTAAATGGACAGGAAACATGAGAGCTCCAGGCCCCTGAGGGCCTTCAGAACAGTTCAAAGTAGAGCGGAACACAGTTGGAACTGTCAACAGATGGACTGTTATTTGTAACCGGTACTTGTTTACCCACTTAGTCGTCACGTCTAAAAGAGCCTGATGAACTTATGAGGTGTAAAAAAACATGAAACCTGTGATCACACTGTGTGTGTGTGTGTGTGTGTGTGTGTGTGTGTGTGTGTGTGTGTGTGTGTGTGTGTGTGTGCGTGCGTGCATGAATGTGACTCTATTTATGTGTGTGTGTGTGTGTGTGTGTGTGTGTGCGTGTGTGGTCCTACTCACCCACACTCCTCTTGCGTCTGCGGTGGACCTGCGAGCTCTTCAGGTCCGAGTAGGCGTGGGAATAGTTCTGCTTGTGCTGCTTCTGCTTGTGCTCCTCGATGACTTCATTTCCCGTACCTCGTCAAAACACAACAGGGGCGACCATATTACTTCCATGTTACACAAAGAAGGATGGGGGGGGGGGGGCAGAAAAATATCACTTTTCATGAAAGCTAATTGAACTCCCCACCCCTCCACAATGACTCCATTCAAGCCTCCAAACTGCCCTAAGCCTAATAGAAGGTAAATGAGTGTGTGGCGCGGTGTTCTGCTGGGCTATGAGGGATTGTATCACTTCCCCTTGGCTTTCACCAGCGCTCTCCACAACAAACAATGGGTCCGCTTAGTCATCGGCCTTAATTGGGTATTCAGCACCTTGATTATGTTGAGCGAAGAGCACCATGATGTCACCCAGCCACTGTAAACAGGCCCGGGCGCAAGGTTTTCTGAGTGCAACACTCTCACAAGCAGAGAGCATGTGTACGCCGGTGCCAACCAAAGACACGCACACACACACACACACACACATACATACATACACAAACAAACACACACACGCAAAGCACATACGCACACCTTCCACAAACATAGACACACACACACACACACACACACGCGCGCGCAGGCATTAACTGCTACGTTCAACGACACACAGTTGTGAAAAGGCTGTTCAGGAAACCCGCCCTACAAACAGACAAGTGTTACCCTTTAATGTGCCTCTGCGAGACACGCCTGCCTGTGCTACAGCGCGGCCCCTGATGTGTGCAGCAGCAGCAGCAGCAGCAGCAGCAGCCTCCACACTGCCTGCCTCAGTCTGCGTCTGGCTCTCCAGGGACCGGGCACAGGTGTTCTCACCGTGGCCTACATCTCACACCTGGACCAGGTACCTGACGCACTGTACACGCATGTTAGACACACACACACACAACATCAGCTTTATGCAGCAACAGCAAGCGTTCACCCTGAACGATGGGTACTAACTGAACAAGTTCTCTTTCCTTTGCCTCTCGCTCTCTCTCTCCCTCGCTCTCTCTCTCCCTCTCTCTCTTCTCTCTCTCTCTCTCTCTCTCTCTCTCTCTCTCTCTCTCTCTCTCTCTCTCTCTCTCTCTCTCTCTCTCTCTCTTTGTGTCTCTCTCTCTCTTTGTGTCTCTCTCTCTCTATGTCTCTCATGTCTCTCTCTCCCTCTCTCTCTCTCTCTCTCTCTCTCTCTCTCTCTCTCTCTCTCTCTCTCTCTCTCTCTCTCTCTCTCTCTCTCTCTCTTTGTGTCTCTCTCTCTCTTTGTGTCTCTCTCTCTCTATGTCTCTCATGTCTCTTTCTCCCACTCTCTCCTCTCTCTCTCTCTCTCTCTCTCTTCTCTCTCTTCTCTCTCTCTCTCTCTCTCTCTCTCTCTCTCTCTCTGTCGGTCTACCCAACCCCATACTCTTTTGTCTGGTCCCTGTTGCCTTAACGACCTGAGCAAAAGCAGGACACAAATCTCACAGGTAAACACTGAGACATGTCCAGGTCCCTTTTGTCCCTGTGTGGGCTTCAAACAGCCCCCTTCTATTGACCAAACACACACACACACACACACACACACACACACACACACACACACACACACACACACACACACACACACACACACACACACACACACACACACACACACACACACACACACACACACACACACACACACACACACAACTTTACAGCTTTCACACTCCGAGGGCCTGTTGATTTATTTTGGACCGGGCCGCACTCCCACCCCCTCTGGTTCTGACAAACCCCTCCAGCCCAAATGTTGTGCGTCAGTGGTGACAAGGGGCGAGGCTCATCGGGTGCGGGGGGTTTGTGTCTTCCTGTCACCCAGGGCGTCAGGGGTGTCGCCCAGTGGCCTATAGAGGAGATCAGGGGGCTGTTTGCTTCACTAGCACACACACACACACACACACACACACACACACACACACACACACACACACACACACACACACACACACACACACACACACACACACACACACACACACACACACACACACACACACACACACACACACACACACACACCTCACCTCCCCAACACATCTGATGCTGCAGTACCTCAACACAACCACATACATCAGGTTCACTCTCCATCCATCATCAAAGACAGATGAGACCGATGCTTGGAACAAACATTTCCTTCCATGAGTAAATACTAGTCGCTCTCTCTCTCTCTCTTTTCTCTTTTCTCTTTCCCTCGCTCTTCTTAACCTCCCCCTGACCCCCCATTAGTTGAATGGGCCTGAGACATAAAGAACTCTTTTATAGACCAACCGCTTTCAGCACCGAGAGGCCGACGGATCCAGAGACACTGAGCACTGAGCAAGACAGAGGGAGAGGAGCAGAGCAGAGCAGAGGAACGGAGGGATAGAAAGGAAAAAAAGAGGAGAGAGAGTGGGGGGGAGAGAGAGAGAGAGAGAGAGAAGTAGAGAAGAGCGCAGGTGACTAAGCTGGAAGCCAGAGCCTGTGCTGAAAAGACGCTCCCCTGCCCTGAATCACTAACGCTCCACTGACTCCCAATTACGCCCTCCATTAGCGGAAAGCCTCCACTCTCTCCCTCTCTTCCTCTCGCTCTCCCTCCCTCTCTTCTCTACATCACTCGCTCTTCAAAAAAACAAGCTGCTCTTGTGGCAAGCTGACAGGCGAGCTCCAGGGAGAGGGAAGACAGGGCTGCTGTTATCCGTCTCCTCTCTCAGGGCGAGAGATAAGGGCCTCGCGGCCGAGCCGAGAAGAGCAGGGCTGAGGGTAATCAACCTTTAGGGCACCTGCCTAGGTGTGAACAGCCAAAGATTAGGACCGTAAAGGCACTTTTTTTTTTTTTGCTGATGTGCCAGAAAAGGGTGGTGACATTTACCGGCCCTCACCAAGCTTGGCTGGGGCGCGAACTGCCTGAAGGGGTCTGGAGCAAGCCTTCCTGTCTGTCTGCCTGTCTGTCTGCCTGTCTATTTGCCTGTCTGCCTGCTTGTTTGTCTGTCTGTCTGCGAATGCTCACAACCACGGTATTCTTAAAATAAGGTTCTTTCTGTCAGACAAACACACACACACACACACACACACACACACACACATACACACACACCAAACACCCACAAACTCAAACACCAAAAGTGATCAGCTACTTGTTATAGAAGCAAGAAAAAAAAGGAGGCCGTCACAGAACCAGACTTCCCTTACACGACTACACACACACACACCACACACACACATGTAAGTCACAGGCAACTTTACTGTCTTGTCACTTGCAACAAAAGCACTGAAAATACACTGCTGGCGTCACATGTCTCTGAATGGCCCGGCCTGACAGTCTGGCAGCCAGACAGATTTATGCTGCGCCGTAAATAATAATCAGGGTACTACTGTTACCCCGGAAAACATTCCTTCGCTCCGAGGAAGGCATTTAAATTCAATTATAAACACCTCCTCTCATGCGAGAGACATTTCCCCACACAAAAGTAAGCTTTATTCCGGGGCTTAAGTCAAGGCGCAATAAGACAAACGCGTTTTCTGTAAAAAAAGAAAAAGAAAAGTGGCCAGTTTTTCTCTACATACAGATCGGCCCAAGGGCCAGCTGTCCAAAATGCGCGCTAGTGCATTAACAATGATATGATATTGGCCGTGTCCAATTATGCCTCTGTATTTAGGCCGACCTTTTGAAGCGCTATTTGTAATTTCGGTGTTCCCCACCAAACCACATAAAAGCCCTGCATATGATCTATGGTGGCGTGCCTGAATAAATACAGACTCATGTGAACGCAAACAGCCTCTACCAGCGCAACACTGTAATACAATCCAACTTTGAGAAAGAGAGAGAGTGAGAAAGATTGAGAGAGAGGGAGTGAGTGAGTGAGCGAGAGAGAGAGAGAGAGGGGGGGAGAGAGGGAGTGAGTGAGTGAGTGAGAGAGCGTCATGTCGGCTACCACATCCAAGCAGCACAGTTGTGGCTGGCAACCCTCGCGCCTCGCGTTCTCGTTTTACAGTGAACGTACACCCCACTGACAAACTCCATAAAGCGATCTGATTGCGGTTGACAACTGCCATAGGAATCCAGCCAAACACATACCTCAGAGAAAGTCCCCGTATGTCACATGTGTACAGCCGCGCATGTATACGCTCACACCACAACTCAGTCGCTGCAGCCAACACATCAAGCCGTAGTGGCACAACCCGGACTCAGCACTCATCCTCTCCCGTCAACATAAATCGCATCCAGCGTTTGTGATGCGTGTTTGTTTACGCAGAGTTTATAAATACGACTTTGACACATCACAAAATGAACCTCCCCCAGATATATCAAGTTAAAACTGAAACAGGGCGCAAGTGAAGGCTTAGATGGCTATTTGGTCCCACGCAACATAACTCACATTTTTCCTCATTCACAGGAGTCTTTCATAGACAGATAAAAAAAAATCCTGGATTTTTTTTCGTTCAAATAACAGTCCTTTCTTTTATGCTATCCTAGCACAGCCTGGAACCAGACGGTTTATAGGGAAACACCATATAACTCCCACATAGAGTAAACATGCACAGGGTATCGCTCAGTGTATGTGAGATTAGAGTTGGACAAAGTTCACTGCAGCAGAGCAAGTCAAGGAGCTTGATTTACCTACGAAGTCTATGTCCAGAAGCCGCTGGAGGTCGCTGATGCTGTTGATTTCACTGTGGGACAGTCGCTCAATCAGCTCTTGTGGAAGGTCCTTCAGTCAAAAGAATAAATAAATAAATAACCAAACCACGCATAGTTAGGGGAATAGTCAAATCAAACAAGACGCCTACGTGTATGAACTAATTGGACATTATGCACGCTGGAGTGTTTAATGTGAGAGCAACTGCGTCGTGCTTCCCTGCTCGTAAGCGCGGGGCTCAGTTAAAACTTCACCAGCCATTCCACTTGCACTTGTTGCAGAGTCACGGCGCTTCGTTTGCTATGGGACACATGTATTTATATCACTGCCAGTAAAGCGCACGTCCCGGCCAAATGCGATCGGGGTTGTGGAAGCTAAACTGAATGCACGGGTTTGTACACATACATTCTTGCAACGTTACCCTCTAGATCTACGCTACGCTGTTTTAGAGTCCTGCCTGAGTGAGTGTGGTGTGCTGAGCGAGCACCCTTAGCGTTGATCTTCTGATCCCTGTGAAGTAGATAAGTCGCCCCGGGGCAACAAGTTTGCCTCGTATTTACTTCCAGTCGGTTAAGGAACCGGATACTGACTGAACTTGTAAATGAACACAGCGCTGTGTGTATACCAGTGTTGCCTATCCGTTTTAAAGTAAACTTAGAAATTTTTTTTAGCTGACTTTGTGCACATGTGTTGTAAGTGATTTTTGCCGTGGTTTTCCCACGCCTCTGCTGAAATACTAGAGACCTCGGGAACCGAATGCCTCCGCGCATGCAAAACCTAATTTAGTTACTAGTGCCAGTTAGAGGGGGTAGGCTACACGGGGCAGTGCTGAACACATTTCAACCTGTTGTCGTGTATGTCGTGAGGACGTGTTCTGTGCGCTTTACCTCGGCATTAATGAGCAGCAGGTACGACGTACAGAGCAGGAAGTAGAAAAGTGCGGTTCTCATCTCCCTTTAATTTCGATTTCCCCAAAAATAAGAAACACGTTTTCGTTAGGAGCCGCCAAGTCGCTCCTGAGCGCAGGGGACCCAGAATCATCCCTCGGAGAGAGCGGAGTGAGAGAGGGGACCTCCAAGAGCCACGGTCCCCGCTCAGCGAACAGTGGCTCTCGGCAAAGCTGAAGGAGTTCAAGTTGACCGCGCCGCTTCGGGGCCAGGCTTGTTCACTTTCCAATTTGTACTCGTCCGAGGCTTCCAGGGCAGCTCTTCTGGTGGCAGCCGCTCATGCGACAGTTCGACATGATTCCTGAAGTCAACCGAGCGAAACAAGTTCTAGATCAGAACCTGCAGGCATTGCTCCAGAAATTGTAATCTGTGATTATTTGTTTGCCGGGTGTGAAAAGCAATAAAAAAAAAAGACCTTGGCTTGACGACTGAATAGAAAATGGAAAGTTTCCCAAATGGCAAATAATTTACAATCAGCAGAAAAAGTGACACGAGGCTCCAATTTGTAGCTTGAATTGCTATAAGAAGAATCTTCTTCAAGTGCGTCCGCTTGCACAATGATACATTCCCAAAACGTGGTCCCGTCAATAAAAAATCAAAAAGAGGGGCGGGTTACTTGTACCGATTTTTCTATCCTGTAGTGTCTGAAGTAGGGGCAGATGGGCGACAGGTCCTTCTGTGTCCGGGACTGCGCGCTGAGTGCCGAGCTGAGCGCGTCTGAGCCGCGGGATATAACCAGCCGTGCTGCGTCTCCGATGCGCCGCCCCCCGTCTTTCCAGTAATCTCGCATCAATCCACCAGGGAGCTGGTTGGCTGTTTGCTGCATGTAAAATATAACCCTGCCCCCCCCCCCTCCCTCCCTCCCTCCCCCTCCTCGCGCCGCTCCTCTCTCAGACTAATAGTCAGGTATAAATGGCATTTGTGCAGATGCCTTAAATGAAGCTTGACTACTTGAGTGAATCTGCCCCGATGTGTTTTGTTTTGACGGTAACTGATAGATGTGGATGGCGCCCCCCTATACTTAATATTATATGTTTAATTTTTCACCAGTCTGGCAGTGTTCAGACGTGAAACCTTGACCACTATAACATCTCACAGAGCAAAAGACAAAAGACAAAACAAAACAAAAAAAAGTCAGCATTGGAGAGGTCTCCAGCCATTGCAATGTGATGGTCTCAGAAATGAGTAAAAATTCCTCATTTCTAATTTTAGACATGCCGGCTGTTCATCCTGAGGGGAAGCTCGTTCAGTGTTCTCCCTCCCGTGAGAAAAGATGACACATTGCGCTTCCCAAAAGCTTCCCACCAAGACCTCGGCTCGGAGTCTCCCCTCTCCCCTCCGTGGCTTTTTTTGAATGGGTCGGCAGGGTGTGTGAGAGAGACCCTGTCTGTCCCCAGGCTGCGTCCCTGTCCCCATTGCGTAATGACACGGCTGATGAAGGCTCCTTCTGCGGAGCCCTGTCTCCTCCCCCCCCCCCCCCCCCCCCGCGCGCTGATGGGCTGTCATCAGCCATTACATCACGCTCACCACAACAAGGAGGCGCAAGAACATCTCGAGAAGAGCCGCCGCAGAGGGGAACAGGAGGGGAAGGAGGAGATGAAAACAGAGAGAGGAAGAAGAAGGGCTGAGGTGAGTGAAAGGAAGGAAAAGACAGTCAAATGGAGGGGGAGGGGAAGGGGGAGGGGGGGGGTGTCTCCAGAAGTGGAGAGAAAACAGGAAAAAAAGGATAAGAGTGGAAAACAATGAAAGAGTAGAGTGACGTTGATAGACAGTGAAACTGAGAGAAGAGGGGAATTCGGGAACATAGAGAGGGAGTAATGAGGACAAGAGAAAGAGAGAGGGAGAGAAAAGGAGGGGTTGGGAAGAAGAAAGGTGGTAAATGTAAAAGGAGAGAAGAGAGGAGAGGAGAGGAGAAGGGAGGAGAGAGGAGAGAGGAAAGCTCCAGCTTCTGGGATACACGCGCTATTAAACAATATGTTTACTGGCAACTGCTCTCTGTGTACCTGACAACATCAGCCCCAATAAATAGTTTTATGGAAGCTGGCACACAGTAAAGCAAGCCATAAAGGCATGCTGGAGATGGCGCTTTGGTGAGCAATACCGTGAGCAAGCGGGCAAGGGAGTGAGTGAGGTAGTGTGTGAGTGAGTGAGTGAGTGAGTGAGTGAGTGAGTGAGTGAGTGAGGGAGTGAGTGACAGAGTGAGTGAATGAGTGAGTGACAGAGTGAGTGAATGAGTGAGTGACAGAGTGAGTGAATGAGTGAGTGAGTGAATGAGTGAGAGAGTGAGTGAATGAGTGAGAGAATGAGTGAGAAAGTGACTGAGTGACAGAGTGAGTGAATGAGTGAGAGAGTGAGTGAATGAGTGATAAAGTGAGTGAGTGACAGAGTGAGTGAATGAGTGAGTGAGTGAGTGAATCCTGTCACCCCCCAGGAGTGAGTGAGTTTCCTCTGCCCAGACACCGACAGGAAGCAGGAGGATTCCAGCGCTGCAAGGATGTGGTGAACGTGTCAGCCGTCAGGATTGGCCGAACCTGCCCCCCCCCCCCCACACACACACCAAACCCCTCGATGGCTGAGGAATGCATAAACAGCCAAGCTCTCATGTGGAGAAATCCCCTTCAATCACACGTAATGTGGGACTCTTAATGCCACCATCAGGCACACATTCTTATCCTCATGTCATGTCTAAGAGCTTTCACCATTTCACCCCTTTTTCTGTACGATGGCGGCGGTGGCGTTTACCATGGAAGCTGATGGCTGACCTCAGCTAATCTCTCCCACATCAGCTGGGGAGGGCAGCCCCACCCAACCCTATCGCACCATGAGTCACGCTCGCTCGGAGCGGAGGAGAGAGAGAGAGAGAGAGGGGGAGAGAGAGGGGAGACTCCCAGCCCCCCCCCCATCCCTGCTCTTCCTGGGGGGGTAGAAAACCCAGGAGATATCAAAAGCCTCCAACCACACCAGCATGCCCTGATTATACAGGCCGGGTTATTAGTGGTTTCTGATTGGCTGTTTTGGGGATGACATCGCTCTTAATCATGCACAGCCCCCACCCATACACACACACACACACACACACACACCACACACACACACACACACACACACAGACACACACACACAGACACACGCACACAGACACATACACCTGTGTGTCTGTGAGCTGGAGATGTTGCCATGCCGGCTACTCAGTCTCATTCTATAAACAGCTGAGGGATTTTTTTTTTTACAGAGGTAATTCCTGAGAAGTTTTTTTTTCCTGTCCAAAGGTCCACATTCCACTCGGCTGGATTCTGCCCTGCCCCTGTGCCAGAGAAAGAGAGAGAGAAAGAGAAAGAGAAAGAGAGAGAGAGAGAGAGAAAGAGAGAGAGAGAGAGAGAGAGAGAGAAAGAGAGAGAGAGAGAAAGGCAGATGGATACAGAGTGAAGAAAGAGGGCAGGACAGCGAAGGAAACAATGAAAGACAGAAGAATGAAGGGAGAG
>NC_045152.1:4074376-4079376 GCF_900700415.2 Clupea harengus | reverse complement strand
GAGAGAGAGAGAGAGAGAGGAGAGAGAGAGGAGAGAGAGGAGAGAGAGAGAGAGAGAGAGAGAGAGGAGAGAGAGGAGAGAGAGGAGAGGAGGGGAGAGGGGAGGAGAGGAGGAAAGAAGAGAAGGAGAGGAGAGGAGAGGAGGAAAGAAGAGAAGGAGAGGAGAGAGAGGAGAGAGAGGAGAGAGAGGGCCACATCCTACCAGTCTAGAGCCCAGAGCAGCCAGATGTGGGAGCCGTGTGTGGGCACTAGAGTCGTGCACATCCCATAATGCAGCAGCTCATAACGCCGCTAAAATGGCTCCATTTTAGATTGAGACTCACAAGGGATGAGGGACTGGATCGTACTTAATGGATAAGAACAATTTGTTACAACATGTACCAGAGGAACAAGATGGAGGTGAATGACACTTAATATGAAGTGGGACCCTGTCCAACAGACCACAAAAACATACATACATTCAGACACACATGCATATGCACACACACATACATATATATATATACACACCCACATACATATATATATATATATATATATGCATACACACACACACAGGTCAGAGTTTGGCCTACTTTTGAAGCCATGAATGTGAGGATTGTTCTCTGTATTTTCTCTTGTTTGTGCGCCGATCTCTCTATCTGTGAGTTTCTCTCTCTCTTTCTGTCTTTCCCTTGACTCTTCCTCCTCCTCTTGGCTGCACCCTCTTCATCTCAGACCCCCCCCCCCCCCCCCCACCCCACACACACACACACACACACACACTTCTCCAGCCCTCCACAGAGAGTCCTGCTGGCCTTGCAGCCCTGGGGTTGGTGGCGCTCGGGGCGATTTCAGCGCCTCGCTGCTGAATTATTTACTAGTTTTGCGCCAGGAAATGAGCGGCGATAACAAGGACAAGTTTGGGAACAAAGAGGAAGAAAGAAAAGCAAACACCGAGATCTAATCTCTCGCTCCCTCCCTCCTCCCTCGCGCCTCGTCTCCGTGCTAGAGACTTTGGTCCCACTTTGAAAGACTAGAAATAAACGGACACGTATCGTCAAGGGAGCGTGGCCCTACTTGGGTTTCAAGCCCGTACAGTAACAGCACTAAGTCCAGAGCGGTTTCACATTCGACCCATTAAGAGTATACAGTCTGCACAGATGTTTATTTCAACAGCTAGATATCACTTACAAGCGTGTAGATGTAGTCTATCACGTTTGGAGATATTTGTGCCATCTGAAATATTTGTGCGCTGAATTCCAATTCATGAACTCCAAATGGTATACGAGGACAAACATGAGGCTTATTGGTCAAACGGTCAAACAGACAATATGCACTCGCAGTCTCACGTGTGAAATTTCAAGACAGCTTTTATGGCTTTTAGTCGCGCATGGGAAGAAGAGGATTAGCATTGGCTTAAACCTCTGACCTGGCCTTTAAACCCGTTCCCAGGCCAGCCTTCTCCACCGCCTCGCCTCCCGTTGGGACGTCTGTGTTTAGGGCTGGTGCTCAGAGGACAGAGACAGAGACAGAGGACAGAGGACAGAGACAGAGACAGAGATAGAGACAGAGACAGAGAGACAGAGACAGAGACAGAGATAGAGATAGAGAGACAGAGATAGAGACAGAGACAGAGACAGAGACAGAGAGACAGAGATAGAGATAGAGAGACAGAGATAGAGACAGAGACAGAGATAGAGACAGAGAAAGACAGAGACAGAGGCAGAGATAGAGATAGAGATAGAGACACAGAGACAGAGACACAGAGACAGAGACAGAGGCAGAGATAGAGATAGAGACAGAGATAGAGAGACAGAGACAGAGACAGAGAGACAGAGGACAGAGACAGACAGAGATAGAAGACACAGAGACAGAGAGACAGAGATAGAGACAGAGACAGAGAGACAGAGACACAGACAGAGACAGAGACAGAGAGACAGAGACACAGAGGACAGAGTCAGAGACAGAGACACAGACACAGACACAGACACAGACACAGACACAGACAGAGACAGAGACAGAGAGACAGAGACAGAGACAGAGACAGAGACAGAGACAGAGACAGAGACAGAGACAGAGAGACAGAGACAGAGAGAGAGACAGAGATAGAGACAAAGACAGAGACACAGACAGAGACAGAGATAGAGACAAAGACAGAGACACAGAGACAGAGATAGAGACAGAGACAGAGACAGAGAGATAGAGATAGAGACAGAGACAGAGAGACATAGACAGAGACAGAGAGATAGAGACACAGAGACAGAGACAGAGAGATAGAGACACAGAGACAGAGACAGAGAGATAGAGACACAGAGACAGAGACAGAGAGAGAGACAAAGAGAGAGACAGAGACACAGAGACACAGAGACACAGAGACAGAGAGACAGAGAGACAGAGATAGAGATAGAGAGACAGAGACAGAGAGACAGAGAGAGAGACAGAGACAGAGGACAGAGACAGAGAGAGAGACAGAGACACAGAGAGACAGAGACAGAGGACAGAGACAGAGACACAGAGAGACAGAGACAGAGGACAGAGACAGAGAGACAGAGACAGAGGACAGAGACAGAGACAGAGAGACAGAGACAGAGACAGAGAGACAGACACAGACACAGACACAGACAGAGACAGAGACAGAGATAGAGACAGAGAAAGAGACAGAGACAGAGACAGACACAGAAGACACTCTGGTCGCACTGGAGTGTGTTAACGTCATCTTATAACAGCACCACAAAATGTAAGTGTGTATTGTTTGCCTTGAAATCAAAAGAGAAGGTGGGTGTTTTGGTCATTGATGATGAGGCGATCCATTGGGCATTGCCATTGGCTAGCATGCTGAATGCATATAGCGCTGATGTTCACCCTGGACTTCTTTCTCTCAGCTGGCGGCCATTTTGGAATGCTGGTGTGGTCAGCGCTGGATGGCGATGGCGATGGCGGTGATCTCCTGACCTGGTCTTGTGCCCCTCAGCCCCGTCCAGCTCCCCCACTCACCTCTCACCCCCCCCCCCCAGTTTTTCTAAGACCTCTCATCAATCCCATCACGCCCTCTGAGGCTCACTCACCTGTGACCCCGCCAGGACGTGCCCTGACCTTTGACCCCGGGTGTGTGGGGGGGGGGGGGTCAGGATTAGGCACAGGATAAAGCAGAGGAGCGGAGGTGGCTGGGCGGCGGGCGTTCGCTCGGAGATGCCCGTGACTTGCTTGCTAGGGCTTAGAGTCAGTTGTGCCACGTACCCGTGATCAGCACCCACTCTCTCTCCGCTCAAAGCCCCTCTCATTAGCACCACAGACTGGGCTCATTTCTCATGAAGGGAATCGTGGTGGTGGTGGTGGTGGTGGTGGGTGATGTGCTAATCAATTAAGGCTCTACTGAAGTGACCCTCCTTCTCCTCCTCCTCCTCCTCCTCCTCCTCCTCCTCCTCCTCCTCCTCCTCTTCACTGGAGGCTGGAGGAGGGTGGCTTCAGTCTGGAATCTGCTGGCTGGTGTCTTAATTAGCCCTCTCGTTAAGCATAAGGGGAGCACACACACACGCACGCACACACACACACATGCACACACACACATGCACACACACACACACACACACACACGCACAGACGTAGGGATGGAGGGAGGGAGGCCACAGCTCAGTGTGCTGAAAGGAGGGCAGAGTAGAGTGGAGGAGAGGAGAGGAGGAGGAGGATGAGAGGAGAGGAGAGGGGGAGGAGGAGGAGGATAGGAGGGAGATGAGAGAGGAGTGGCACAGATCTCATGCCCTGAGGGCCATGTTTGAAGCAGCAAAACTGGAAACAAATCTAGTGGAACAAAACACACACTCACACACACACACACACACACACACACACACACACACACACACACATACACCCACACATAAACACATATATACACACACTTACACAAGCACACACAAATAGCAAACCACACAAGGGACCAAATCCACACAGGAAGTCCATGACAAAGTTAAAAGATCACAGTTGTGGCCCAGTAGCTAATCTTGGAAAGCTTAATTCTCCACAGAGTAAAACTGAGCAGGCAATTAGCTGGGTGTTATACTATTTACAGGAGGGGGGAGTTGCGCCGGCCAAGAATGGCAACTTCGCTGGATTTGAAAAATGAACAGAAATGAGAGACTGGCAGCCGGTCCTAAGCTCCGATTTGAAAAGACTTAATGAAGGCCCTGGACGGGTTCACATCCCATTCTCTTCCATGTTGTCATTGGCACACAGTGTTCCCATTCAGAGCAGTGTTGGATGTACACACACACACACACACACACACACGTACGCTCACACACACGCACACACACACACACTTACGCACACACACACACACACGTACGCTCACACACACGCACACACACACTTACGCACGCACACACACACACACACGTACGCTCACACACACACACGTACGCCCATGCACACACACACACACACACACACACACTTTTTCTAATGTTTTACAGCTGGAACTATACCACACTCCCAAAACTCCACTTGAACTCTTTCTGAAGCTCAGGCGACGACGGGGACGTGTCAATCCTCGCGCCTCCCCACCCCTCCCTCTCTCCTTCCTCCCGTCTCCCTCTCCTCTCTCCTTCCTCCCCACCCCTCCCTCTCTCCTTCCTCCCGTCTCCCTCTCCTCTCCTCATTGGAGCCACTTGTTTATTTGTGTGACAGGCAGCGCTCCCGTTCTCTCTCTCTCTCTCCCACACACACACACACACACACACACACACACACACACACACACACACACACACACACACACACACACACACACACACAGAGATGCCTCAGTGTGGGAACCCCTGCAGACATAGCCACGGGCGCCAGTGGCAGCTCACACACCGCAGCCTGTAGCCTGGAGGACTCCACTCTGCACTGAGCCCCCTCTCTCTCTCTCCCACTCCATCTCTCTCTCTCTCTCTCCATTTCTCTCTCTCCCTCCCTGTCTCTCTCTCGCTCTCTCCCAGACACACCACCACAGCAGCACTGAGAGAAGGAGGAAGA
>NC_045152.1:4030531-4033031 GCF_900700415.2 Clupea harengus | reverse complement strand
TGTCCACAGCATTGCACTCTCAAAGCCTTCTCTCACGGTCTCTTCTTTTTGATCTAATCCTCTCTCTCTCTCTCTCTCTGGTTCTCTCTCTCCCTCTCTCCTCTCCCTCTCTCCCTCTCTCTGCCCCCCCCCCCCCCCCCCCCCCCTCTTTCTTGATCCCCAGCATCCCCCCCTCCTCCTCTGCTGTGCTGGGCAGGCGAGTGCTGCTGTGCTGTGCTGTGCTGTGCTGTGCTGTGCTGTGCTGTGCTGTGCTGTGCTGTGCTGTGCTGTGCTGTGCTGTGCTGCTAGTTGGTCAGGCTGGTGCTGCAGTGTGCTGTGCTGTGCTGTGCTGTTCTGTGTTGTGCTGCTAGTTGGTCAGGCTGGTGCTGCAGTGTGCTGTGCTGTGCTGTGCTGTTCTGTGTTGTGCTGCTAGTTGGTCAGGCGAGTGCTGCAGTGTGTGCTGTGCTGTGCTGTGCTGTGCTGTGCTGTGCTCCTGTGCTGTGCTGCTAGTTGGTCAGGCTGGTGCTGCAGTGTGTGCCATGGGGCCTGTGGCTCCTGCAGCCCAGCGTGAGATGAAAGCTGTGGAGAGTCGGCAGATGAAAAGGCACGCAGCAGACGACTTGGCACCCTCTGTTCCCCAGGGGCCCTTAGGCTCAGCCGCTATTACAGGGTGCTGACACATTCCCCAGCATCCTCCCTCCCTCCCTCCCTCCCTCCCTCCCTCCCTCCCATCCCTCCCTCCCTCCCTCCATCCATCCATCTCCCTCCCATCCATCCATCTCTCCCTCCCCGGTCATGACCTCAAACGGCCCCTTCCATCACCCCCTGTGACTGCCTCTCTCTCTCTCTCTCTCTCTCTCTCTCTCCATCTTTCTCCCATATCTCCCTCTCTCTCGCTCCCATCTCTCTCTCTCTCTCTCTCTCTCCCATCTCTGTCTCTTCCTACCATCTGTCTCTCTCTCCCTCTCTGTCTCACCCTCCAATCTCTCTCTATCTCTCGCTCCCAACTCTCTCTTTCTCTCTCTCCTTCTCTCCCTCCCATCTCTCTCTCTCTCTCTGTTTAGTTTCCAAATTCAGAAGTGCATTATTCGACTTTGGCACTTGTATTGCCAAAGCAGACATGAAATACAAGGAAGAAGACCTCAGACCCTAAAAGTAGATGCAGAGGTAGAGTAGAGTGGGCGCAGTAGAATCGCCGTATTGGTAGTCGGTTAGCAGCAGTACTTCAGTGATGAAAGCAGTAGAATAGGCAGGATTTTGTCAGCGAGTGCATTTGTGTGCATGTATGAGTCTGTGTGCTTGCGCGCATGTGTGTACGTGTGTGTGAGGCTGCAAGACGTGTATGTTTGGAGTGTGTTGTTGTGTTCTTTGTGTATAATGATAAGGGTTCTTTTGGTCTGTCTGTCTGTCTGTCTGTCTGTCTGTCTGTCTGTCTGTCTGTCTGTCTGTCTGTGTGTGTGTGTATTTGTTTATTTGTTTTCCTTAGGGATGAGTCTGTATATTGCTACAGTACATGTATCCATACATGATAACATGATAGCATGTGTGCCGTTCAGCCATCCCACTCTCTCCCATCTGAGGGGGCCTCGGTCAGAACAGGCCCCAGGCTGCAGGAGGGGCTGCTGGGTAGAGTGTGTGTGTGCGGTGTGTGAGGGGGTCTGGTGCTGCTGGGTAGAGTGTGTGTGTGTGCGGTGTGTGAGGGGGTCTGGTGCTGCTGGGTAGAGTGTGTGAGTGTGAGGGGGTCTGGTGCTGCTGGGTAGAGTGTGTGTGTGTGCGGTGTGTGAGGGGGTCTGGGACTGCTGGGTAGAGTGTGTGAGTGTGAGGGGGTCTGGTGCTGCTGGGTAGAGTGTGTGTGTGTGGTGTGTGAGGGGGTCTGGTGCTGCTGGGTAGAGTGTGTGTGTGCGGTGTGTGAGGGGGTCTGGGACAGGTACACCAGGGGCCCGTCGCTCAGGCTAACAGGAAGTCTTTGGCTAATCATCTCTGATTGATGTTGCGTTACCATGACAGCCATGGGAAGCGTGTACACTCCTGAAAGATCAAGAGTCACATCCGCACCGCTGCCAAAACCGCCGCCGCCACCGTCGCCACCGCCGCTGCCACATCAATCCGCAGAATCAAGAGGGACATATAGATCATAGCAGTCAATCACAGGAGAGAACGGTGTACATACAGTCAAACATGTCTAGATCACAGGCAAGCACAGACATGTTAACACACACACACACACACACACACACACACACACACACACACACACACACACACACACACACACACACACACACACACACACACACACACACACAAATAGAGATTCCTTCTCTATTCCTCTTTGACAATTTCGGCACAGACTCAATGAGGTCAGTGAGGTTCAGTATCCGGACGAGTGTCAGAGCGAGTGTTTGCTCTGTTTCTTGCCCCTTATCAGTCCGGCCATCTTTGCCTATCGCTACCGAACACCGGCTGGCTATCTTTGCCTATTGCTACCGAACGACCATTACACCAGCAGGAAGTGCGAGAG
>NC_045152.1:4013031-4020531 GCF_900700415.2 Clupea harengus | reverse complement strand
TGGGCAAATATGCCTCAGCACCATTCCACCAGAGACTCCACCATATCTGCCCCTCGTCTGGAAATAGGCTGCCCCCCCTACACACACACACACACACACACACACACACACACACACACACACATACAGGAGGGTAACCTCTGAAATGTGATGAGAGGGGAATGAATGGTAGATGGAGTGTATGTGTGTGTGTGTGTGTGTGTGTGTGTGTGTGTGTGTGTGTGTTTGTGTGTGTGTGTGCCTGTGTGTGTGTGTGTGTTAAAACAGATTTCTCATGGCTGTAAAATGGGCCTCCTGTTACGGAACAAATTCTCCCTGGGACCCTTGAGGTCGGCTCAATCCAGTCTTACTGTCTACACACACACACACACACACACACACACACACACACACACACACACACACACACACACACACACACACACACACACACACACACACACACACACACACACCTGCCTACTCTGTCCGTGATACTGGTCTATAATTGATGTCTGTGCTGCAGCTGTGCTCCTGCAGCTCCTCTGCTCCTGTATCTGACCTCAGATCAGAGGTGTCCCTGAGTGCAGAGCTGAGACGCAGCTGGCTGGAAGGAGGCAAGACTCCACATCTGAGTGGAACACAACACATGCGTCTCTGCAGTGGTTATCTAAAAAGTACTGTGTTCTGTCCTGTTCTGTTCTAAAAGTGTTAAAAGTCTCAAAGTGCCGTGTGTGTGTGTGTGTGTGTGTGTGTGTGGCGGTAGCGTGCTAAGGCAACATTATGCTGGTGATGTGTGTGTGTGTGTGTGTGCACACACACACACACACACACACACAAACACAAACACACACACACACACACACACACAAACACAAACACTTACAAAAACAAACACAAATACACTCGGCTAAAAACATACACACTGACATACACAATGTCTTGCCCCTACAAAAAAAAAACACATAAATGTACATACATAAACACACATGCCCAATTCTAGACACACACACACACACACAAACACACTCACACAGAGAACAAGGACACACACAAACACACACTCACACAGAGAACAAGGACACACACAAACACACACTCACACAGAGTACAAGGACACACACACACACACCACACACACACACACACACACACACACACACACTCAGACACACTTCAGTGCGCTCTGAATTACACTCACTCCACAGGGCCCCAGCAGTTAATGCGCTGTCATGTTCATCAGCCATTAACAAGCACCATAACGATCTGCATCGCCCCCGGGCCCCTCACAGGAGCCCACGGAGAGGGGGATGGATGGAGCCAGAAGAGAGGAAGAGAGGAAGAGAGGAAGAGAGGGAGGCCCCCGTCACCGATGGAGAATCTCTCTCTCTTTCTCTCTCTCCCTCTTTCTTTCATTATCTCTCTCTCTCTCTCTCTCTCTCTCTTTCTGTCATTCTCTCTCTCTCTCTCGCTCTCTTTCTGTCATTCTCTCTCTCGCTCTCTTTCTGTCATTCTCTCTCTCTCTCTCTCTCTCTCTCTCTCTCTCTCTCTCTCTTTCTGTCATTCATTCTCTCTCTCTCTCTCTCTCTCTTTCTGTCATTCTCTCCCTCCCTCTCTCTCTTTCTGTCATTCTCTCTCTCTCTCTCCCTCTCTCTCTCTCTCTCTCTTTCTGTCATTCTCTCTCTCTCTCTCTCTCTCTCTCTCTCTCTCTTTCTGTCATTCTCTCTCTCTCTCTCTCTCTCTCTCTCTCTATCTCCCTCTCTCTCTCTCTCTCTCTCTCTCTCTCTCTGTGATGGAGTGATAGGGATTAGTGTAATCCACAGGAGCTGCTGGGCACAGCCACTCTAAAATAATATCACTCTCAGCCCCTAAACCAGACATACAATCACATTTCAGAGCCACCTGTCTGCACTCCCTGCCTCTCTCTCGCTCTCTCTCACTCTTTTTCTCTCCCTCTCTCTCTCTTTCTTTCCCTCTCTCTTCATCTGCCCATCTCTGCTGTCCCTCTGTGTCTGCATCCTCTATCTGTGAGTCTTTGCATCTTCAGTGTTTCCCCTAGGTTTACAGCTTTGGGGGGGGGGGGGGTGCGGCACGGTGTGGCCACCGACACAAACGCTTAAAGGAATCATGGTGTTCATGTGTTTCTTTTAATGACAGCAGTCAATATAACAACTAAACATCGGAACATGTCTTTTTATGACAATTATCCACAAAGTGTGCAGCTTTTGTCGCTGCAGTGGTGTATCTTTCTAGGCTTCTAGAAGAAAAAATTTTTAGATATTTGCGGCCTAAAATTCCTGATTTCGCAGAAGCTTTTTCCAAAAAGTTGCGATGACAGTTTTTATTTTTAGGTTTTTGTTGCAATGAAATTGGCGAAACAAGTGAAAGTTGCGATAAAAAGTTGTGAATTGTCCTCTTTGTAATTATAATTTAGTTATTTGTTGAAAAATAATTGATTAATAAACAAACATTAATTCATCAAGAACAAAACGATTGAGAAATGGTCCTCTTAATAACCTCACCGATATGCCAAACAAAAGATTACCAGGACTACAAAAATGTAGCAAAATAGGCTTTACTTATCCACAACGAAGTGCACATGTTGGCATTACAAAAGGACCAGTGAGACTGAATAAAATGTTATGAATGTCTCAGCCTTCATATGACAAAAAAAAAAAACAGCCTGTGTCACTATGATCTGTCTCGTCATCTGACGTCCTGCCTGTGTTTCTGCCGTTCTCATTGCTTATCAATCTGTTTTGCTATCCTTGTTTATTTATTTTATCCGTATAGGTGTTGATGTTCAATTTCATATATTAATTTCAAGTCGTCCAATTTCAAGTCATCCATTCTTCAACACTAGCTGCTACCTTGTCTTCAAACAGAAAGTAACGTTAAATCTCCATGGCAACAGCTCTTGAGGGTTTGGCAAATAATCGGATTTATTGCTTCCTTCATTATTCACAGCAAAATAAATAATTTTCGTTACATGTCATAGATTTATTACCAGACTCTATGTAAAAAGGGCCACGCACAACTCGCGGAAAATGATAAAAAATGGAAGCCAGATCTATTTCTGAATTTTCGGTGCGGACATTCTGTACGTACGTTCTGTTTCCACGTCTGTTTTAGCCATTCTCACTGGGCCTCATTGTCGACCCTACCGAGGAAAAGATCTCTGCCGGATTCATGAACGCCTGGATATTAGTTTTTTAAAGCTTAAAAGTGTCCGTAGCTGTGAACTGATTCTTAAGCCCAATTATGTCCGCTGGTGGGAGCGTGCTCACCTGTGTGTGCGCGCACGTGTCTGTCTGTGTGTGTGTGTGTTTGTGCGCATCGCGGCGGAACTCTGCCATGCGCGATACAGAGAGCAGAGAATTGTAAACGCGCGACCATGTAGAGACAGAAATGACATGCCGTCGTGTAAATAAGATAAATAACATAAGGCTATTTATTTTGTTTAATAAAAGAACAAGCTATAGACCTGTTCTATAGGAAAGGTAACCTTAAATGACTTCCGTTGTGATCTGGCGCTTTATAGAAAATAAAATTGAACAAAATGAACTTGACCTTCCAGGGGGGGCGGGGGGTGCCGTTGGGGGGGGCGGGGCGCCCCCCTAATATAACGGTAGGGGAAACACTGCCATCTTTCACTCTCTTGTTTTGTTCCTCAGCTTGTTCTTGTGTCGACCTGTCATCCGGTGTCTAACACCCCCCCCCTACACACCTACACACACCTTACACCCCTACACACACCTAACACCCCTGACTCCCTACACACACACCTTTCTGGCGTACCTGACAGAATTTTAGGAGACGCTCCGCCTAAAGTGTGTCTTTCCCTGTCTCTCTGTGTGTTTGTTTGTGTGTGTGTGTGTGTGTGTGAGTGTGTGTCTAACCGTCAAGACCACATCCACTTCTGTATAGACCTTGGTACTGCTATTTCCTCCCGCACATGCATGTGCATCTGTGTGTGTGTGTGTGTATTCGTGTGTGTGCGTGTGTGCGTGTGTGTGTGTGTCTCACCTTTCGGACATAGCTGACGGCGTCCTCCTCGGTGTAGACCTCGGCGCTGACGCCGCCCCTGCGGGTGCGCCCCTTGACCGTAGGGTTGGGGGGTGGGGGGGACACCTCATCGTCATGAGAGTCTGACTGCGAGTTGGACTTCTGGCGAGCCAGGATCTGCTTACACTCCTCCTGCTCTCACACACACACACACACACACACACACACACACACACACACACACACACAGGGGGACAGATACACACACATGTTACAGACATGTTATATGATGTGTGCTACTGTATATGGTGAGTGCATCTGAGGGAACAGGGACATGTATGCTATACATAGCATATATACAATTTTTTTTTTGAATTAACATACAACTGATAGAGATTGAGAGAAAGAGAAGATCAAATAGCCGCCATTTGGGTTTAAGATGTCAACAACAGACATGGTCATGGTAAACATCAAACAGCTGAAATGTATATATATATACTTATGCATGACAGGAGTGAGAGTGGGGTTGGTAAAGGATATCCCAATGGCTGGGCCGTAGGCACGTGCGATGTGTGTGTGTGTGTGTGTGTGTGTGTGTGTGTGTGTGTGTGTGTGTGTGTGTGTGTTAGTGTGTGAGTGTGTGTGTTAGTGTGTGAGTGTGTGTGTGTGTGTTTGTGTGTGTGTGTGTGAGTGTGTGTGTGAGTGTGTGTGTGTGTGTGTGTTTGTGTGTGTTTGTGTGTTTGTGTGTGTGTGTGTGGCCTCATGTGTCTCTGCTCTAAGGTGAGAGGCTAATAGCTGTGCACGTGCCGTTCGGCTGGCAAACACACAAACACACACACACACACACACACACAAACACACACACACACACACAAACACACACACACAAACACACACACACACACAAACACACAAAGCCCTCAGCGCTCAGATCCGCCTGTCTTTCTGCTGACACCAGACTGCTGAATAATTCACCAAAACCTCTATTAACCACACAACAAACAGAAATACGTGTGTGTGTGTGTGTGTGTGTGTGTGTGCTCATGTGCATATGTGTGTGTGTGTGTGTGTGTGTGTGTGTGTGTGTGTGTGTGTGTGTGAGAGAGAGAGAGAGATGTCATCGCAGTCTGGTCAATGGCTCTCTGTTGGAGCAAGCAGACATTGGTATTCCTCTAAGAGAACCTGTCCAACACAATGCTGCTGACATCAGGTTTACACTCCACCATAGTGTAGTGCAAGAAGTGCAAGAACCTAAGTCTGTGGCTCTCTCTCTCTCTCTCACACACACACACACACACACACACACACACACACACACACACACACACACACACTATAACACACAAACAAACACCCATATAAACACACACGCACACACACACACACTATAACACACAAACAAACACTCATATAAACTCACACACACACACACACACACACACTATAACACACAAACAAACACTCATATAAACACACACACACACACACACACTATAACACACAAACAAACACTCATATAAACACACACACACACACACGCACACACACACCACACACACTGATTGCACTATTGCCTCGGCCAAACTTCACCCAATCACGCAGAGGGGAAGGAAGATATCCAATGTCAGCCCACCCTCTCTGATCTATAATATCTCTTTACATTTCTGACTCACACACTCAGACACACACACACACACACACACACACACACACAGAGACACACTCACACACACACACACACACACACTCAGACACACACACACACAGACACACACACACACACAGAGACACTCACACACACACACACACGCACGCACAAACACACTCACACACACACACACACACACACACACACACACACAGACACAGACACAGACACAGACACAGACACAGACACAGACACAAACACACACACACACACACACACAGAGACACTTACACACACACACGCACAGACACACACTCACACACACACTCACACACACACACACACAGATCCAGAAATGCGCATGCACAGAGAGAGACTTACACATTACGCAGAGTCATCCCCTCAGGGACTCGAGCCAGCGAGAGAGAAAGATCTCTCTCACACACTCTCACACACACACCCACACACACACACTGCAGGGGAGAAAAGGTAGCATTCAGCCTTTTAACGTCAGTGTAACAAGAGAGCGGGAGCACACACTTAATATATCAACACAAGGCGAAGACGTACACACACACACACACACGCAAGATCGTGTCTCCTACACACACACACACACACGCGCGCGCAGCATCTGCTGACAGCCCAAGCTAGCCCTGTTTGCTACACTCACACACACACAAACAAACACGGACGACCCTGGTGCTTACCTTCTCTGAGAAAAACACCTCGCCTTAATCTTTTATAATGAGTCATCTTAGGAGCGAGCCACTCAGACAAACCAAAACAGAGACTACATGCTTTACGCATCCATTTCCCAATGCCCAGCAGCTAACCCGAACAAACCATCCACCCGCCCCCCCTCCACCCGCCCCCCGCCCCCCACACCCCCCCCCCACACCTCCTCTACCTCCAGCCCCCCTCCCCAGACAAACCCACACGCACCTCGGTCATGCTGGTGGCGTTGGCACTGTGGCCGGTCCTGCTGTCGGAAGCGGTGGGTGCGTGTGTGTGTGTGTGTGTGTGCGTGCCGGCATGTTGGGGGGCCCAGACGGAGGCCTTGGCGTCCCTGAGGGGCCCGGGGCCCCGGCCGCGGCCGCTGCTCATGCCCCGTCCCGGCACGGGGGCCGCCAGGCTCCGAACGTCAGCGCCATCACCGCGACGTCACCGTCCCTGTCCCTATCCCCGCACGGCGCCGACACACACACACACACACACACACGCGCGCGATTGTTATGCCACGCGGTCTCTGGACGCAGATATAGAGAGAGAGAGAGTACTCGCGAGAGAAACGAGTGTGTGTGTGTGTGTCTGTGTATGGATGGAAGAGAGGCAGAGAGAGAGAGAGTGTGTGTCCGCTGGAGGTGGAAAGCTTAGAGAACAAGCGAGTGAGCAACAGAGAGAGAGAGAGAGAGAGAGAGAGAGAGAGAGAGAGAGAGAGAGAGAGAGAGAGAGGAGCAGATTGCAGGAACCAGGCTCTCCCTTGCTGCCCTGCGCCACTTTGTCTCTCGCTCTCTCTTTCTCTTTCTCTCCCTCCCTCCCTCCCTCTCTTGTTTGCTCACTCTGGCTGGCTCCCTCCCTCCCTCCCTCCCTCTCTCTCTCTCTCTCTCTCTCAATCTGCTTGCGCACACACTCTCACTATCAGTCTCTTTCGTTTCCTTAGTCACCATGACAACAGGCCATCTCACTCTGTACTATGGGTACCAGAAGTAGAAACTGACATTTACAGAAAAATATGCAACATACAAAACAAAAACGCCCACAGACACACACACACACGCACACACACACACACACACACACACACACACACACACACACACACACACACACACACTCATAAGTAATGTGTATGACACAGGCACCAC
>NC_045152.1:3993031-4003031 GCF_900700415.2 Clupea harengus | reverse complement strand
AAGCACTTATGAAAGGGAACCTTTATAATGCTTACTTCGGGCGTTAAACCCGCTAGATGAGATATGAATGTGTGCGATAGGGGGATCATTTAACACCTCCGTCATGTGTCTTAGGCCTGTGTTCGCGTCACAAACACTGAACAGTGTTTACTCTCTCCAACCATCACCACTCCTAGGCTTCATCAGATGACTCTCCCGAAAACCGCGTCACAAGTGAAAAGAAGCAATCAACACACGTACACAAAAAACACACCACACATATATACACACACACACGGTATTCAACAGAGCATCAGATTGCATTGAAGTTGTGCATCCCTCCCTCTTTCTCCGACTTGGATTCAGAGAGAGAAAGAGAGAGAGAGAGAGAGGTAGAGAGAGAGAGAGAGAGAGAGAGAAAGAGAGAGAGGTAGAGAGAGAGAGAGAGAGAGAGAGAGAGAGCGAGCAGATTCGGCTTCATGAATACACAATACACAATACACACTGTGAAGCACTCCACCTTGACCTGCAGCCAACAACAGCAGGACTGCCAGGCTGGGGGCGCGGGGGGACAAGAACCAAAAGGCTCGTTGTTTACACGAGAGCACATGATGCCATGCCACTGATTCTTTCATCTCTGCTCTGCGCCTGTTAGGCTGTTTGTGCATGGATGGTGCTATCTCTCTCTGTGTGTGTGTGTGTGTGTGTGTGTGTGTGTTTGTGAGGACTGATCAGATGGCTGACCTGTGCTCATCATAAGATCTGCTCGTATGGGATGTCCTGGGGACAATCATGTCCTATGATGGAGAGGACATTCTGCCACCACCTACTTGACTGCATCCAGCAGAAGCGTAACTAAACTAAACTTAAGCAGAACGGAATTACAGTGTTTGCTGCACCCATCCTCCCGCCGTGGTCCCCAACAAATACAAACGACTCGAAACAGCACACTGGTAATAGGTAACATCAACTTCACACTAAGATTATACAACAGGATTGGGAAAAAAAAATAAAATACAGACGCAACAAATTGCCTGGCACATAAAAAGTGTCTTAGCAGCCAGCATCATGCCTTAAATAACAATGATACCGCCCACTGGAAAAAAAACACAAGAGACACAACAGTCTGTTCTTCCTCATCACAGAACAAACACAACGGGTCCTAATTTCACTGAGGAGCAATGAGCAACGAGCAACGAGCAACGAGCAACGAGCAAAGTTTGTTAAGCAGGAACCCATGTTTGTGCTTAGGATCTATTTCATGGTATACATTTTGCAAAATGATTTTAATTAACTTTAGTTCATGTGCAGCTGGCTTTGCTCGTTGCCCGTTGCTTTGCCCGTTGCTTTGCCCGTTGCTTTGCCTGTTGCCAGTTGCCTGTCAGTGAAGTCCGGGCCGAATGTCTAATTCAGTACCCGTCATGGTACATCCAGCTCTGCCCAATGTGTGATATTGACAATGGACAATTGACGGACAAGTGCAATACACTCTTGAGCATTCGGTAATAAATTGCACCCAAGTGTCCTGAAACACTGTCATGTGAGACCAGCAAATACAGTGGCAATCATACAAACACACAGAGGTCTGTCCTATCGTCTAGGGGTGGCAGATGACAGACTGACGGCCTCTGTTGACTCCAGCTCACTGCCATCAATACACAAACAGTAGCATAATTCCTCCTTACAAATAAAGACGGATCTTGCACCGACCGAGTGATGAGAGAGAAAGAGAAAAAAGGACACCGAAAGAAATATTTAAAAATGAGAGGGAAAGAAAGAATATTTCACTGACCTTCTCCAGCTTTTCAAAGTGTTCCCGAAGGAACTTCATAGGCCGCTCGGGCTTGGCAATGCACAGGTTGACGATACACTCCTTCAGGATCTGCTGGATGTTGTGCTTCTGCACGAAAACTTCACAGCTCTTCAGACTTTCATCTTCTTCCAAATTGGAGGAGGAGGTGGCCATTTTATTCACTGTCTAAGGGGAGGGGAAAGAAGGGCAGCTCTGCATATTTACGTTTGAAGAGGAGTCAGGAGGGACTTGGTCAGTTGACATCTAACTGTTTTGAATGTCACTGCTTCATCACTGAATATGATCATCACTGAATATCACTGAATTTAATTTACCATGAAAATACTGACGTGGAAGAGCTGTTTACCTCGTGAACTAAAAAAACTATTGTAAAGTAAACATCTAAATCAACAACATCACCATCACCAGGTATGCCTTTTAAGGAAATACATAGCATTCTTCCCCTTGCCTAGGAATAAAGTCGTTATGACAAATAAGTATCACAAATAACAGCCATAGCATACAGTTACGCTATCAATATGGGGAGCCTCAAACGGTTAGCCTCAAATTATAGCCTAAGATTTTCTATATGTAAAGCAGTGGCAGGTTATACAGTGACTTCCGCCATAGTGGCAACCTCGAAAAATCCCGACAAATTGTAACCTTGCGGCTGAATTTCTGGCTGATTATTCAGGTTCAGCGATAAATACATGCGCGTAGCCCACACTATAAGACACTAAACTTTCATTCTGATTATTGATTTCTAAGGTCAGCATCCTCGGAGGAGGTGTTGATTACTGAAGGATGGTAAGCTATTGCCGCACCTGTTTACTATACAAATTAGCTCCCTTCAGGCTAGCGTCGTTATTATTTCATATATCACTGAGTGAATAAAACATACACACAAACACAATATAATGTCAACACATTCAATTAACCTGTGTTGTGCGATTGGCTTTCAACATCTGTGCTTACCGTTATTTACCGGAGATGCTCACAGGCTGCGCTGGATAAGGATGTTCAAACGGTACTCGTAGCCTATGCTGCTGCTGCTGCTTTCGGCTTTCGCTTGCCTATCTCTGCGTCGGTTCCAATGACGTCAACCTGTCGCTTCATACTCACTGCAAACCCGCTTTCTTGACACCAGAAGCAATTACGTGTGATTACACTAGTGACAACGTTGATATTACAGGAATATTTTGAACAATGCTAATATTAAAGTGGTGTCGTGTCATTCAGTTTGAAGAGGAATGTGTGCATGATCACTGCGCAGTGGGAGGTTTTGGTGATGGCCCCAAGCATCATGAAGACTAGATGAAAAATGCTATCTTGGAAGAGTTATCCACAATGTCAAAGTGAGTTTAAGATTTTATCATTGGTAGGTCTACTTTCCAGTTGACCAGATTCATTTGTTTACATTTTATCCTATAGGCTATCCTATGCAATTTCATGTTGACAGTGAGAGGCCTATTATGTTAATTAATTGATTGTTAGGTGAACATTAGCCTACATGTGTAAATTTAACAGTTTTGATCTACGTATACAATTTCATTTATTCTGTGTTAAGTACATTTTATATTTTTTCAGTAGATTTTTTTGAAAGGTATTGCGTTATTATATCCCGTATTGAAATTTAAAAGGTCTCATGTAAATGTTTCTATTTTAGTCATCAACGTGATGATTTTGCTTCTCTCATTTTAACCAACTTCTAGTCGTAAAACGATTTGTTTGTCGTAAAGGAGTGGTTGTCACAGTAACAGAGAAGTACCATAATGGCGACTGGAGATGAACGTGCTGCTGGGGAGATCTTAAAAGCATTGGCTCGGCATTTTAACTGTTTAAATGAAGACAACAAAAGCACAAGAAAACGTGCCCTCGAGACAATTAAGAAAGAAACAATCGACAAGGGCTTGTCAAGCGTGGTTTTACAGGAGATTTTCGCGAGTCTCCTGAAATCGCTCTTGAAATGCCTCTCCGACCCTATGGAAAGATGCAGAGAACTTGCCATTCAAATGATTGGAGATTTCATTCGTTGTGTTCCACAACCAGAGGAGTCCTTGCCTTATCTAATGCCTGCTCTCTCTCAGAGACTAGGTGGAAAAGAAATCTTGGAACCAGCGGAGGAGTTACGATTGTCCATGCTTGAAGTGATTTCTCTAACTGTGGAAGTATGTGGGAAACGACTTGTTCCGTATATTGACGATATGGTGAAGATTTTAGAACGAACAATCGTGGACCCATTCCCAGATGCGAAAAGAGAAAGCTGTAAATGTACCATCAGTTTTGCCAAAACAGTCCCAGGTATGTTATGTGAAGGGTGAACTGTCACTTCCTGCAACACAGCTAGCCACATGGATCCAATGATGATTAGGCTAGCTAGCATAGCTTTCTAGCTGGGTAACGTTAGCTGTAACACAATGTTTCCTAAGCTACAGCTAGCTCCCTAACGCTGCTAAAACAGGTGCTAGCTTGCTTGTTTGTCAGTGTATTGTGTAGCTGTGTATCGCTGTTATGATTTACCACAACGTATATATTAGTGTGTTAGACAGTCCTGTTTCGATAGTTACATTAGCAATGTAACATCGCAAGCTAAGTCAATTAGCCGTTCAGTTTGTTGTGCTAAGTGTCTGTTGGTTGCCATGGAAGCGTTTGGGCAAAGAGAGCCGTGGAGGCCTCTCTGTCCATCACTAGCTGTTAGGACACATGGCAGCCTTGAAGTCTTAACGATAATAAACATTTTCTGAACACACTATAAAATATATTATCATTTATTAATGGCAGAGTTCCAGTGCTGTTACTCTGCCAGCCACAGATTGTGAAATGTGTTCCATGCTGGAAGGGGCCACTTGAAGTTTCAGGTGTGTGCTGTTTGTTGTTTGTTTGTCTCTTCAGAGCATTTCCACATGCAGGCAGAGAGTCTGGTTAAGCCACTGATGCAGACCATCGCGCATCAGCACTCGCGTGTGCGGGTCGCAGTCATTGAGGCCACAGGTGCCGTCATCCAGCACGGCACTGGCAAGAATGTGGACGACGTGTTGTCCCACCTGGCTCAGAGACTGTTCGATAACTCCCCACAAGTACGTACACAGAGTCTCTGTTACAGTGTTATTGCAAAGACTCTAATCTGCTCAAGGTGACTGGCTCCTTATTGGGCTGTGTGTGTGTGTGTGTGTGTGTGTGTGTGTGTGTGTGAGTGTGTGTGTGTGTGTGTGTGTGTGTGTGTGTGTGTGTGTGTGTGTGTGTGTGTGTGTGAGAGTGAGAGAGAGAGAGAGTGAGTGTGTGAGAGAGAGAGTATGTGGGAGAGGTTTCCTCTCTGTGGCAAGTTTATCCACCTGAGGACTTGGTAAAGTGGTAAAGATCATAAGAGTTAGATTGTTGTGCACTGATGTTGGTTTTAATTGAAGTGGGTCTCTTGGGTAGGTTCGAAAGGCTGTGACTCTGGTGGTTGGCGATTGGCTGCTGAACCTTAGGGATCGATACTCCTATTTCCACAAGCTCATCCCTCTCCTCCTCAGCTCCTACCACGATGAAATCCCTGAGATCAGGTGAAAACAAACCATCCGTTCCCCATCTCAAGCCATTAACTTGTAAACCATTCCTGCGTAGTCTGTCTCTAACAAAATCATTCTGTAATAATTTTGCAGAACTCAAAGATATGCATATAACACACATATAACACATTATTTTCCGTATCCAGTAATAGCCTATGACTTACACATGATTGACCTATGACCTATGAAAAATGCGACCCTCAGTCAGATGACAGCAGACCTGTGGAGGCAAGTCGGGGCTCAGTGGGAGAGGGAGAACGAGGACGATCTGAAGGACAAGATGGACTTCCTGCTGACACCCCCAGCGCTCTACCCCCCCGGAGGTGAGACTTCATCACACACTGTTCTTGGAGACGGTCACTTCTATTAGTTCACCCTGCAGGGGGGCTGTGAATCTGACCAGCTCTGCCTTCAGACAGGCCTGCATTTGAGGTAGTGTGTGTGTGTGTGTGTGTGTGTGTGTGTTTGGGGGTGTGTGTGTGTGTGTTTGGGGGGGAGGGGGTGTTCTGCTTAAAGTAAAAACTGGGTCAGATCGTTCATGTTTATCCCTCAAGTGACCTCCTCTGCAACGATGGAATGTGTGTGATGGATGCGTGGGGTGGGGTATTTGTTTAAGGTGCAGTTTGCCGTTTTCTGTTGTAAGAATGCTTCTAGATCCACCCCAATGAAGAAGCAGTGTTCTTTTTATGTGCACACTTAATCCATTTGCATTTTGTGAATAACAAAAAACAAGCTCACAGTAGATTTAAAGGCAGAGAGGAATGTTCTTGTCCCAAACTCAACCTGCTCTGTCTGCAGAATCATGTACCTTATATATATTACTACTCTAGCTTCACGCATGTTGTGAATCACAGCCTCCAGTCCTTGTTAATGACGCTGTGAGTCTGCGGCAGGCATGCTCTCTGAGGAGTGCTAAGGGTTCAGACGCTCAAAGGGCTGCCTAAAGGTTTACCAAGCTGAAACAGGCAGAACTGGCACAGTTGGAGCGGGTTGCTTCCCTAAGAAAGGAACCCATTGCCCTCTCTCCAATCCAGGTACCTGTAGCTGAGCAACTCCTTTAACCTCTCTGATCCAGGTAGTGAAGCTTTCCCCTTCTGTATCACGGACGGCATTATTGTGACATCATGGATGATGGATAGCTGGCCCCTCTAGCATAATTATGCTGGAACAAGGGGGAGGGGTTGAGATTGATGGGCCAATTGAAGAGACACACACACACACACACACACACACACACACACACACACACACAGAGACACAGACACACACACACACACACACACAGAAACACGCACAGACACACGGACACACGGACACACACACACACGGACACACACACACGGACACAGACACACACACACCCACACACACACACCAGCCTTTGAAGTGGTGGGTCTGCAGACTGAGCTGCACTGGGCTTCTGCTTTGAGTGATGGCACCCAGAGGTGCTGCGGGGGTGAGTCTGAGGGGGGCGGGCAGGATGGGACGGGGAGACTCTTCCTGCCGGGCGGCCGACGCCTACGCCTACGCCCTCCCCTGATCCCACGAGCGAGGCTCCAGGCGGCCCCTGCTCTCCCTGCTGGCGCAGAGGGGGAAAGAGAAGCCATCTGTCTGTGCAGGTGCTTATTAGCGCTTATTAATAACCTTAGTTGCTGGTGTAATGAGCTGGTTAGCCTGGCCTCAGGCGGAGGAAGCACCTCTCTCAGGACGGGTTGGAGATCGCCCTCTGTGATGAATGAAAGTTGGTGTCTGTCATTCGCGCACATGAGTAAAATAGGTTTTTTTCAGATGGCGTCTTGTTCATAGCATCATATCTGTCTGTCATTCAGAAGCATTGTAGTGTAGGTGTAGTCCTGATGTTTCCAGAGGAAGTGGTGAAGGAGGGAGTGGTGAAACATACAGGCTTACACCAGCAGGGGCAGTGTGCCTCCTGCACCGCTTCCTTCAACTGGGACTGATTTTATACCGTTGGTATTTTTGTGGGGGAATTATATGGGATCAGTGGACCAGTTCATTGTTTGACTGAAACGGATAGAGGTCTGTCTGCACTGCATATTAGATTCCCTGGCATCTGAGGAATCTACTTCCTTGGGGAGGGGAGGGCAGGGCAGGGCAGGGCAGCTCAGCGGTTTGCCCCTCTGAGGACGGCCGGGAGCAGGGGGGGAGAGTACAGGCGGAATGTGTGCTGGGGTGGCGGGGGTGTGGAGTGGGTCGGGGTGGTGCGGGGTGGCGGGGGTGTGGGGTGGAGGGGGGGTTTGCCAGGAGGTCAGGTGAAGAGGGCAGAGGAGTGTTCTGGTAAGCATGTATGCACAATACACCCGGGCACTCTACTCAGTGTAATCACAAGTATGGACCGCTTGCCTGTCAAACACACACAGAGTAGACACACTCAAACCAACACACACACACACACACACACACTCGCGTATACAGAAGACTGTGTGGGTGTGAGTCGGGGGAGTGTCACCTCACACACACACACACACACACACACACACACTCATAAATCCATGCGGTCCTCTGTGGTGAGGTTCACTGCTAGACATTTATCAGCTAACTCTGAGGGGCCTGTTTAGTCTTGTCAGTTGTGTTTGGGTGTGATTTATCCTTCCTCGTCTCTGTCTTCCTCTCTCATTACGAGGGTCAGAGAGACAGACGGGCGAAAGAGCTGCACAGGAAAGACTCAGACCACTGGCATTAACTATCAACGGCACAACCTTTGCCACGCACCAGGGCCCATAGGCTGTCAGGGGGGGGGTCAGTGTTTGTAGGTGGGCCCTCTTGCGCATTAACCGTTTCCTGTGGCAATCGGTGATCTCACTAAAAGTACTTGCATTCATATACCACCTTCCCACCTTGTGTATAGCACTTTACGGGTTTCGAGTCATGACCTATTAGGCTGTGGTGGTTTGAGTCCAGGGCAGGCTGTTAGCGGGAGATTAGCGTTGATACATTTGGCTGATTTGGTTTCAGCCAGCCTTTGATCACCCCACCAACCGCAGCCAAAGGCTGGTTTGCAGGATGGGAGTTGCATGGTGAGTGTGTGTGTGTGTGTGTGTGTGTGTGTGTGTGTGTGTGTGTGTGTGTGTGTGTGTGTGTGTGTGTGTGTGTGTGTGGGGGGGGGGGGTTGTGTATTTTACGCTACTGACCGAGACGGTCCAGGTCTCAGAGAGCATGATCCATGTCCCATTTTATCAGGCAGTAGAAAAGCGCATTCCTGTCCGAGTTGTAGCTGAAAGAGGTCAAGGCAGCAAGTACTCTATTTACTTCAGGGAATTATGTTTGCACATTCCAATAGAGGGAAATGAAATGAAATGAGATGTATTAAAATGATGTAGCAGTTTCCTCAGTGTCAACCACACTAGTATTACACAGCTTACCCCCACTGTAGATCCATGAATCATCAGGTACAGGTCTTTGACACACATCCACCTGTAGGTCGTTTTTCACGCTTGTGTGTCTGTCCGTCCGTCAGAGCATTGTGATGGAATACCCTCTCCACGTTAAGTGCTGTTTGCAATGGCTTTGCTCAGGCAAACAAATAGCAGTTTTCCAGCTCTTCATGAAGACCAGTCAACCTGATGTTGTTCAAGTAGTAATATATCCTGTGTTAGAAAACAGGATTTTTGGATGTATTCAGTGAAATGATGGTATCGTGCCCAGAAAGTGTCCTATAGGTAAGCCTCCTTGTGGCTACCATGTTAATAATAGTGTTATGCAGCTCATAGTAATATCTATCTGGTCTTCCTGTGGTGTTTAAATTGTTGAGTTCTTTGAGGAGTGCTCCACCGTTTAGGTTTTTGTAACAGTGACGTAGTTCATGTATACAGACCTTAGGGTCCAGGTTTTTTGTAACAGTGACGTAGTCCAGCCACGGCTCGGCCACATGGGCAGGTGAGGCACCCCACCCCACCACTTGGACAATTCATGTGTTAAAATAATGTGTGTGTGTCTGTGTGTGTGCGTGTGCGTGTGTGTGCGTGTGTGCGTGTGTGTGCGTGTCTGTGCGTGTGTGCGCGTGCGTGTCCTCCAGTGGAGCGTCCTGGGCTGGGCTGCAGGGAGCTGGTGGTGAGGAACCTGTCTCGCCTGATGCCGGCGGTGAGCAGGGACATGGGCGACTGGCTGGTGGGGACGCGGGTGAAGACCGCCCAGCTGCTGGCGCTCCTGCTGCTGCACGCCGAGGACCACTGCACCCAGCACCTCCAGCCTCTCCTCAGCACACTGTACCACGCCTGCGCCGACCCCGAGAAGGAGGTCGTCAAACCTGTAAGTTACAGACAGGGAGGGGGGGAGGGGACATCTCAGTAAATGTCAAATTAAACATAGACCAAATCCATGCTTGGGTGAGTACTGAAAGTGGTGAGGGTGAGTACTGAAAGGGATGAGAGTAAGTACTGAAAGTGGTGAGAGTTAGTACTGAAAGTGATGAGGGTGAGTACTGAAAGAGATGAGGGTAAGTACTGAAAGTGGTGAGGGTGAGTACTGAAAAGCGATGAGGACCGCAGACCTGTTGTGGCATTCTGTGATGTAAATTGGTTAGGCGTGTGTGTGTATATCGTGAACGCAAACACTTAGTTGATGCCAGCCCCCACCACCAAGGCTGTGGCCGCTCTCTCAACGAGTCATGCATAGCTAGCTGATTTGGGCTCATTTGTGAAGACCCAGCACTAAAGCTTGG
>NC_045152.1:3963031-3965531 GCF_900700415.2 Clupea harengus | reverse complement strand
AGCGTGTGGATGACGGTAATGAGGAGGTGCGCGTGTCGGCTCTGAAGGCTCTGGGCGTCTGGCTCTCCTCTCTGGGTAAAAACTACAACTCCCAGAGTAACCAGCCACACCTGGAGTTCCTCTTTCAACAGCTCCTGCTCTACCTGGACGATCCCGACTCCAGGGTGCAGGAAGCAACATTTGGTGAGTTACAGAACGGGGCAGATGGGACACTGGAGGACTGAACGGCGCGTTTTGAACACACAGTTGCCGTGTTGCTTTTCTAGGCATCTGTGAGTCTAATTCATAGCTATGTACTGTATCCACCTCCTCCACCTACGTATATCTCCTCTTGAGAAAGAGCTTGTTAGCATGGCTAACATCTAGCACATGACGCGGAATACAACAGGGTGCATATGAGTGTGTTTGGGTGACGGGTCTCTTGGGTGTATCTGAGGCCCTGACCTCTTGTGCTCCAACGCGGAGAGTTTGCGTAACGGCGCAGACCCCAAGCAGCGCCCTCAGCCCCCATGATTTACAGCCGCGGGTGATCGTCATCCTGTCACCACCTCTTAAAGTCGAAGCCCAGGGGTCCTGGCCGGTACACACACACACACACACACACACACACACACACACACACACGTGAGCGTTTAGGATGTGTATGTCCAAAGCATCAGAGCATCCCTCACCTCCTCCAGATGGGCACTCCCTGCAGCTCAGGGTCACCCCCCCCCCCACCCCACCCCACCCCACCCCTTCTCCAGCTGCTGCAGAGCTGAGCGGGACGGGCCCGGAGATTAGGAGTGGGAGCTGCAGCCGTGAGGAAGAGGAGAGGAGAGGAGAGGAGAGGACAGTAGATATAACAGTGCTGATGAAGATGGTGCTGTGGTGATAGCAGGGACTGAGGTCAGGGGTTCATGAAGGCTGGAGATTGGGAGAGGTGTACCCAGAATCCCCCTCACTCTTGGCCCTCAGCTTCCTCTCTGTCAGGTTAAAGCTGCTCATACATCCAGCTGCCTCAGCCCATTAATCACACACACACACACACACACACACACACACACACACACACACACACACACACACTCACACTCACACAGACATACGGTCACAGCACGCCCTGATGCGCATCCTCCACAGAGCTTTCAGAGTGCTTCCTGGGGGACGGTGGTGTCTGGGAACCTCTCAGCACCTTCATCACACACACACACACACACACACACACACACTCTCTCACACACACCATGACACGCCACAGTTGAGGGTAATCATCCCCACATGGAGATGGGAGTAGGAGCCTGCCCAATGTTTATTGTGGTAGAAAGGCTGACAGTGACTCATCCCTCATCATACTGCCTTTGTTGTGTGTGTGTGTGTGTGTGTGGGGGGGTGTGTGTGGGGGGTGTGTGTGTGTGTGTGTGTGTGTGTGTGTGTGAGGGGTTTTGGGTGTAGACACGTACATTTTGAGTGTGTGAATATCGGATCTATCTGATCTCGTGTGTGTGTGTGTGTGTGTGTGTGTGTGTGTGAGTGAATGTGCATCCCGAGATCCTGACGACCAAAAACTGACCAAATAAATTCACTACTGGCGAGTTTACCTTAGCTTTGCCACTTTAAAACAGTAGTCTAAGGCATCTTAGCTCTGCCACTTTAAAACAGTAGTCTAAGGCATCTTAGCTTTGCCACTTTAAAACAGTAGTCTAAGGCATCTTAGCTCTGCCACTTTATAACAGTAGTCTAAGGCATCTTAGCTCTGCCACTTTATAACAGTAGTCTAAGGCATCTTAGCTCTGCCACTTTAAAACAGTAGTCTAAGGCATCTTAGCTTTGCCACTTTATAACAGTAGTCTAAGGCATCTTAGCTCTGCCACTTTATAACAGTAGTCTAAGGCATCTTAGCTTTGCCACTTTATAACAGTAGTCTAAGGCATCTTAGCTCTGCCACTTTATAACAGTAGTCTAAGGCATTCAAGGCATCCCATGGAAGTGTAGACCGCAGACTAGGAAGATTAGGGGTTTGCACCGAACTGAATACCCCTCCCTCAGCCCCTTCACAGTGCGGAGGAGAGTATACAGTGCCCATCAGGGAGCAGTAGCTGCTTCAAAAGTGATCGCCTACGAACGCATCGAGTTACCATATGTCAAGTGATGAGATTACTATAGATAAATATTTAGACATGATGTATTCAGTTATTTAGTCTGTAAAACTATAGGGCAAAGCTGCCATGAACATTGTGGTTGGCTGTGTTAGTTGTTGGCTGACACGAGCTCCAGAGCTTTTCTGTTTAACGTTATTGGGAATAATTATTAGCAGCTGTGTGACCTGATCTCTGTAACGTCACCGGGTCTTTTGGGTCCAAATAACAAAGATATAAATTCTAGTTTTGGGGCGCATAAATGTAAAATTACAATCCTGGTAGCAATTAGATCATTTTTCAACATTGTGTTACGTAACGATGCCTGCGCAATCAAACAACAATTTGAATTTAGATTGAAATACCTCTGGCTAAATGACCTG
>NC_045152.1:3925531-3950531 GCF_900700415.2 Clupea harengus | reverse complement strand
AGCACACACACACACACACACACACACACACACACATAAATAAATAAATAAACAGGAGGTCAGCAACTTCAAACTGCAAAAAGTAGAAACAAATGCGATCAGACCAGCAAGTGTGCTTAGATACACATGCTATAATTGTTGTTAACACTGAAGGCTACAAACCCATGGAGGTTATACTGTCAAATTGTTTCTGCCCCCACCTCACTCACACACACTCACACACACTCAAACACACACGCACACACACACACACACATCAATATGTACGTACATAATCACAATACTCCAGTAGCCCAGTCTCTCACCTGTGCGTTTCTCGTCCACAGGGGTACTGAGTCTACCCTCATGGTCACTCTCACCGTCCCACTGCAGCCTGACCTGAGAGGTCACAGGGTCAGGGGTCATGTAAGTCCGCAGGAGTGCGGGCACAGGGCTTTCCTGCCCGTGGGCCGGGTAGGGGGGGGGTCCGGGGGGCGACCTGCGGGCGGGGGGGCGCTGAGCCACGCCGGCCATGAAGCGCGGGAGCCTCTCCTCGCTGCGGTCCATGTGGGGGCTGGACTGGCTGTCCAGGGTGTGGCACCTCCTCCGGAAGCCCTCTGGACCTGCCAGACTGAAGCCAGCCGCGGCAGCCACGCAGCCCACCGCCTCACCGACAGGACTGGAGCCGTTGTGGCTGGCACGCCGGCTGCTGGCCACAGAGGGCGCCAGAGAGCTGGCACCGGACGTGTGGTCAGGCGACCGCTGGTCCGTCGTGAGCCACGAGGCGCCGATGTCCTTGGGACGAGCCGCTATGGCATCAAAGGGGAGGGAGAAGAGGACGCCCGTGGAGGCGGGCCTGGGTCTCCCGCGGTGAGGGCGTGGACTCAGGCACAGGCTGGGTTCGGGTTGGCACAGCCAGGCACAGGGCCCGCTTGGCATAAATCCGGCAGGGGTATGTAGATCCACGCTGGGCTGACCTTGACCCTGACCCTGACCCTGACCCTGTCCCTGACCCTGCCACTGGCCTGGGCTTGGCATGGTGGCCATAGGGCTTTGGCGCTGTGCGACGGGACTGTTGTTCTCGTTCTCTTTATCGGACAGGCCGTCATTCACCATGGCGACCTGCGTGGGCCTGGCGGCATTGGCACCGTTGGCACCGTTGGCACCGTTGCAGCTGCCCTTTGACCCGCCGCGACCCTGCTCTCTCTCCATGTACTCCCGTGACCTCCGCAGCAGGCTTTGCAGACTCATTCCTCCTCCCTCACTCTCCTCCTCGTCCTCCTCCTCCTCCTGTCCCTCCTCTCCCACCTCCTCCTCCTCCTCTTCCAGCTGAAGGGGAATGGTGGGCTCCACCGTGTCCGACGCGAGTGCCCTTCCATCGGGCAGGCGGTGCTGCTCCAGCCCCTGGGTGAAGCTGTGGAGCTGCCCAGTTTTAGGACTGGGGTTCACAGGAGAACTTGGTGCCTCCGACTGCTGCAGCACTTTGCGCTTCTGCAGGTAGAGAAAAGTCATTTTAATATTGACAGCTCAAGATTCAAATAGTACAATTATATCTCCCATTCAACTGACCTAAAAGGTCATGTAAAAATGATCAAATTCACCTGAACAGCAGGAAGGAAAGGATTATGGTAACTCAATCACTCTGACCTATATCAGTAAAAAACCGGAAACCTACATGCATTCCTTAAGTGATAATCATCAATGAAAACATTTCTAGAGAAATCTTGAACCTGCCGTTCATTTTTGAAAACAGGCTAGAGTCAGTTTTCAAGTCAAGGCTGAAATGTTGCATCAAAGCTTTGCTATGGAGGACCATTGTCAAGGTAGTTATTCATCAACAAACTATTTATGTGTGTGACAACTGAGTCAGCTGTCTGGCATGTTTGAACTGAAAACATACAAATCCTTTATTGTGTGTGTATGAATGTATTTGTAATGTACATACACACACACGCATATGCATGTGTGTGTGTGTGTGTGTGTGTGTACAGCGATCACTGTGTGTGAACCTGTGTGAAGAGTTTTGGGTTTGTTCTAGAGTGTTCTATGAGGCCTCACCTGAGCGCCGTCCAGGATGTTCTGCACCTGTGTGAGCAGGCTGCTCCTACACTGAGCCTCTCGCTCCGCCTCCTTCTGAGCCGCTTCCTGCCTGTACATGCACATCTCCCTCCGCTGCTCCTCATCCAGCTGATCAGAGAACACACACACACACACACACACACACACACACACACACCCAAACACACACACCATCATCATCATCATCCCCACCAGCAGCATTGATAAACCCCACCGCACACACACACACACTAATGAGGGGGTAGTGTCCCTGAACCCTATGCTAACTAAAGTCCAAGAGTGTGTCTCGACCGACTGAATAAATAAATAAATAAATAAATAAACACTCAAAATGTTTCTCATGAAGCAGCACTGTGTGACTCCAGCCATGAGCTCAAGTTCATAGACACTACTCCTTAATGGTCCAATACTGCAGCCTCAGCTCAAGTTCATAGACACTACTCCTTAATGGTCCAGTACTCCAGCCATCTCTCTCTCTCTCTCTCTCCCACTTCCAGTTTATCTGTCTATTTCTTCCTCCACCCCATTCCTTTGGGACTAACAACAGGGACCAACCCCTCCTCAAAGAGGCCCTTGGTAAACAGAGGTGTTTTTACAGTCTACTGTGAAAAATGTGTCCAGTGTCCAGTTCACTGAAAACTCAAATCTGATCTGGACATGTGGTCTGTGGTAAACTGCATTAGGCTGAAGTCAGCGGTAGACAGGCCCACGTGACCCCATTTAGCCCAGTGGTTCCTCCTGATCAATGGCATTTTCCTACGGGACCGAAATCAAATCCAAACCAGTTGCCATGTCCTCAGGCAAGCAAATGTAACTGCCGTACTTCTGCCAACAAACGGCCATCTTCAAACAAAGAGTACCCTTCAAAGTACATTGGTTCAACCACGGAAAATAAACCACCTTTTCTTTTCTTTCAGTCTGGCATCAGTCTCACAGTGGGGGGTGACTCCAACGGCTTCGGGTTTATTCGATTGGACCTGAAGCCATCTACGTGCCATCTGTAGACCTTTTGTTCATCACATACGGTCATACACATAGTCATGTGAGGACCCCAATAGCAAAAGGCCACTGGACCACTGTCGGCCCACTGGTGAATTACCAACCCTTAACATTTTTATAGATGTTGCCAGTGTGTTATATATACGTTTTTTAATTGACCATGTCGTTTTTCAATTTGAGAGACTTCTAGTACCATGAACTTCTTCTGTTTGGGATTATATTTTATTTCATGCCAAAAGATGAAAATCCAGGAATTACAAACATTTTATGTCATTTTGTTGATATCCACGCCCAGTTAAACTAAAGATGATGGTAGAAGGGGACTGATATATGCTTGCTTTCTGGGGATATATATGGATCACAACTTAATGTATCAGACTGCATGCGAGTCGGTTGGCTCATATCTCTGTCTCCATGCAACTATTTGGCAAAGCCAACAGCAACGGAGTGTTGACATGTCTACAAAGGCTCTGCACATATACCTTATTCTTACTGCCTCGTAAACGTAAAGGACAGGTATTTGACAGCGGCTTTTATCCAAAGCGATTTACAAGGACACCTTGCATCGGTCGGGAATCGCGGCCGGGTCGCCGACGCTAACCACTGTTCTACCACGCCCACACCTGTCCTCGTGCCTGGGGGAAGAAATATACAAATACAGAAAACGTCCTTTACCACCCATTATCCCATTTACATACCAGGGGTGACAGTATAGGTCTGCCGTGGATACAGATGACCGAGGACGTTAGCCATTGGCCATTTAAGAGACAGCGCATCATTGCTCCCTTCCCTTCCGACTGCAGCTTAACCAGGCTCCGCGAGCAGAACTCCTCGTAGTTCTCCATCGCTGAGTGTTCACCTGACACAATAAGTAAAATAAGAAAAATAACAATGTAAATCACCACGGACATATACTCGAGAGACCTCGTCCTTTGTGCTTCTCAACCTTCGTGATGTGCTATGACCCAACCGCAGCCGCAAGATAAACACAGACGGGCGAGTTTGTCTGATGGTTTCGCTTAGGTAGCGTAGACAAAAGGCAGTGGCTAAAAGGCTTCAGCCAGAAATATCAGTACACTAATATCACGATAAATTGCTGGTAAGGTTTTTTCTAACCTATCAAAAGCCTTCCGCATGATATGTTACAAACCTCGACGTATGTGCGAGTGTCCCACTGACCTAGTAGCCTTGGCAGTAACTGTCATCCGTCGCTGCTAACTGATTCTAGCTACAGCGCGGCTGAACATCTGTAGCGGCGTTCGCTTTGTCTTTCCAGAGCTAGTTAAGAGATACTGGTATTTTGACGTATACCACGCAATAGAGCTAAAACGCGAAGGAGCAAAAACGCTCTCCTCCAGTCTAGTATAATGACAATGAACTGCGTGGCTGAAGTCTTGTCAAATACGTTACTGGACGTAACCGTTAACGTTAACTGATACAATACTGGCCCAGTAAAACTAGCGAGTGCGGCTAAATTACTTGGTTTCATCAATAACATTTCAAAGACAAACAGAGTGCAAAGCCACGCCGAGCTCACCATGTCTAGTTTGCTCAATTACACATGTTAAATCTTAAATAACATTTGCTAGCGTGGTTGAATTTCACGGGTTCGTTCTGGCGAGCAGTTGAAAGCTAAAGCTGGTGCGAAATCCTGATGTTTGCTGTCTCTGTACCCTACCTTCATTAGGGATTCCAAATTTCCTCAAAGTTCCATAGGCGAATTCCTTTTCTTATTTCACTGTCTCGAGGGGATTGATTGAATGATGCCATTTGTTGTGTGCTGTCATATTAATCGACGTGCCCTTACATTGCAGACCCACCTCCTTCGTGGAATGCTAATGTTACACTCACATACGGCTCCCTTCAGCGACAATAGCGCCTCCCACAAAGTTGTCAACTAGCCTATTATTGTAGTGGGCTTTCAATCCAGCAAAGTGTGCATTCGCTCATGAGGAAACACACGAGTATCGATCGCAAATATTTTACAATATTTATTGTGTATTGAAGAAAATAATGTAATTTCATTAATATACAAGGGTGACTATAGCCAACACAGCCACCTTGAGTAGCCTATTCAGCTTGTAGACATACCATTAGCTGACAACTGACAACAATTGTTCCATTATTTAAAAAATAAAAATACCAGAAACAAAACCATGTTGATTTAATTTATTCCAAATCATCACCAAATCCATGTCGACGACATGTAGACGGTTGGTCTACTGACTGTAATGTGAAAAGGATTGACAGCAATGACCACTAGATGGCACACGTGCAATAAACAACTACCCAACTTCACAGCTCGTCCTTGTGATTCATCTCAGCCAATGGCCGCGCGGTGCGCACTCTGTCTTTGTTCGCATGTAGTAAGGCTCTGATGTCATCCTCTTGAAAGTCAGGCTTATTCTGTGCTACCGTCTGTCAACAAAGAGTTTCGAAACCATTAATGTCAGGTTTATTCTGTGGGCCCGTCTGTCAACAAAGAGTTTTGAAACCAGTAATGTGACAAAGAGACAGGATGAAATAACTCCAGGTGGTATTCGAAAAGGCGTACCTGAGACTGACGTTTAACTCCCACGCAGGCCATAGAAGTATCGTAGCACAGACGAATCTCCAAGTTGTTAGAGTGTCCTTTCAGCATTTCAGTTCGGATCTTCTCATTGTGGGTTTCTACAATTAATGTATTATATCCTTAAAGTTTAATGAACGATCTAACATAAATGTCTCGTGTCTACAATCATTCTATAATAAATACTATTCTGATTATTCTGATTCTGATTCTGATTCCCTGTAAACCATCTGTTAGTTAGCTCACCAAATAGGTCGTGGCATGACGTCTTCACGTCTTCTCGTGTATATCTCTCGCACAAAGCTCCGCTCATCACATCTTCAATGACGCTTTGTCTAGATTCATATGAGGTTGCTTTTTCCATAGCAATCTCGATTTCTGAAAGACGATAAACAATAAACATTATTATGCAATATTTCTTTTACCATTAGCTTACCTTTTGAAAGGCTATTAGGGCATGTATAGTCTATGGCTATTGTCGAAATATATTATATTCACAGGGTATGCAATACTATCGTTATTTTGTTATGCAGTGAATGATAAAATTAGTATACCCACCTTTGGCCGTTTCTATGCAGCTTTCACAATACGTGGCTACAATAAAAAAAAAGGCCAATTCACCATAATTCAGTATGTAACGATACCTCCAAAGTCATACATTAGCCTAACACATCATATCCATCAGACAATGTAAAACTAACTAAATAGTCACGGCCTCTCACTTAACTTACATTGGTCAACTCCATGTACTTGTCCAGAGGAGAGATGAGATGAACACATAGCGGAAATCACAATGACGCAAATCCACATCATTCTTTCTATCCCTTAGCTCTGTATGTGCTTTTCGTCTAAGTTGGTTCAGCACGAACATTCACAGTTTCTCTGCAGTCTTCCTTTGGTGTCGCGTAATCTTTTTCTCTAGTTTTTGTCTCTCTATTACACCTGAGAAGAGAACAATAGGATAGAATGAAAGCATTGCTGTCATTCCTTATCATGTTACACATCAGCTTGTTTTTCTGGTTTGGCCATCTTCACCTTCTTGCTTGACAACTTTTGTATATATGTTGTAACTGTTCCCTGGACCCCCTGGACGTATGACACATGTATTTGCATGTTTGCGTGTAAGTGATGGAGTTTCAATAAATATCTGTCAATCCATAACTTTCAGTCCATAAATAGCGAATGTGATTCAGGTTCTGAGACACGTATAAAGGCTATTGATGACTTCAACTGTCTGAAACTGAAGTGTGACAAGAAATGTTCAGTTACAAGTCTAGGGGTAATTTGCCTAGTGTGCTCTTGACTATACTCCAATTATAGGCTAGGCCTGCTTGCATTGTATATTCATGAGTTAATATATATGTATATATGTATGACCATTATTAAATTAAGGATTTTTCTTTTTCAATCAACAATCCTGAGAAAACCTAATATAATTCTGGTAAGGACGAATATCTAATGACCATTATCAAATTTAGGATTTTTCTGTCCCTCTTCCTCTTTATCAGCATCACCATCATCGTCATACCATTACTATTATTATTGTTGTCGTTGTTAATGCTAAGTTTTCCAGTTGGCTACGTGAAACCAAAAGTAGGCTAAGTAGCTTGTTGAGTTGTCTCTCGATTTTTAAAGCCAGTCTAACTCTGAGACGGATCCGGCTCTTGCTAATATCAGTACAGTCAGGACACTAATATCACGATAAATTGGTGGTAAGGTTTTTGTCTAAAGACTTAAGTCTTGTCAAAAAGTTAACGTTAACTGCCACAATACTGAACCAGTAAAATGCGTTATAAAAGTGCGGATAAATGACTTGGTTTCATCAATACAATTTAAAAGACAAACAAAGTACAAAGACACGCCGAACTCACCTTGTCTAGTTTGCTCAATTAGACATCTTAAATAACATTCACTAGCGTGGTTGAATTTCACAGGTTCGTCGGCTTAGCCTACTTGTAATGTATATTCATGAGTTCATATGTATATATATGACCATTATTAAATTAAGGATTTTTCAATTTATCTTCTTTATCAATCATCACCATCATCGTCACACCATTACTATTGTTACTGCTATTGTCATTATTATTGTTGTTGTTATTATTATTATTATTATTATTATTATTAATAATAATGCTAAGTTGAGTTGGGATGTCTCTCGATTTTTAAAGCCTGTCTAACTCTGAGACGGATCCAGCTAGTGCAGGTCCACTGGAGTGTCTAGACTCTGGACCCAAACAGAAATTCTGTCAAGGGCTGTGTCCATGGACAGAATGACTGTACTTCATAGTTTCCGGTGTAGAAACCCCACCCATCATCATTTATGGTCTAGGGAAAAAGTGATGCACGATTTTAGCGGTTTACGGTTATACCATGTGACACTTGAAATCCGTAAGAAACTGTATTCAGAGCTCCGACCCTCCGAAAGAGAGAGGCAGCGACCAGAGAAACTGAAATAACTCAATTTAAAGAAAGTTTACTGAGCGGAGTATAAGGAAAGGTTTTTCTCATTCAGAAAGACGTATCTGCATGGTCAAACTTTTATAGCTTAGCTCATCGGGTGAGTTAACCTTGCCTCCTGTTGATTTGCCAGAAGCCGACGGAATCTGATTGTAAAAAAACAAGTAAGTAACGTTAACTGTATGTTGTTATCATGTCTAACGTTACACATTGATCTGTGGTGGCCTTGTACAGTTTCTGGAAAAAGGGGAAATAACGCAAGTAGCATGCTAAGCAACCACTTTGCATAATGTTAGCCAGCTTGCTGGATTAATGAGGAAGTTATTTGCAAGCCGGGTAGGGTAGAAGGGGCAAAGTCCATCGACTTTGTAAGAACTGACGACGTTTTCTTTGTTGGTAGCACGGTACCGCTGTCAAACGTTGGGTATAACGCAGTTATTGCATCAGCTTTAACGTTATACCTGTTGACACTCAAGTAGTATTGATGATTGGAGATAGATGTACAGTGTGTAAACTTCACAGGTGTCTTGGCGTTAAAGAGACACTGTTAAAGACACTGAGAAATCAGAATAAAATCTATAAACTTTTATAGATGGTAGGTTGGTCATGCGAAAGTCAGCAGACTATTTGGTATTTCTCTGTAAAGCAGTGTTTTTTCTCTTCGACATCTGCGTATGTTAATGAGAGGACAGTTTTCTATCATTACTTTCTCAAATTGTGATTTAATCCGTTTAGTACTCATGCCCGTTTCTCTAGCCAACTCACTGAATTCGCTTGTTGTTTCACATTTCGCGGTAAGGCCACCCTTTTTGGCTGCTGTCAACGTGCTTGTATCTTGAACTGTGATAGGTGGAAGAGCATTTCGAATATGACGTCACATGTGTAGTTTTCTTTTGGCGACAGGGGGCAGTGTTGTGCTATGGGCCGTGGACAGACGGCCAAAATGGCATGCTCATTTCACTTGAATTTGGCAAAAATTGATTGTTTACACGAAATGGATCAAATGTTTGGCTGAGATGTGCTTTACTTTTTCATCTAGAGGGTTCAATACAAATATAAACTACTGTTTCATTACAGATAAAATTAAGTAAAGCATTGACACATTGTTTCAGCTCCATGTGTTGTTACAAGTGTATCATTTTTGTTGTAATAGGCTTACGTTTTTGTTCATTGATCTGCATTGTCCAGTTTTGGGTTGGAAGATTCTATGTACTGCAGGCCACTATTATTCAAGCATGATGAGCATTTTTACAACAGTCTGTATTTTAAACACATGTGAGAGATTGGGGCCCACGTTTCTTTACGCATATATTTGGTGTCTTTTGCTTTTTGATCATTCATGAATGTGTTACTTACTTCTTCTTAACGGTGCAGCTGAAGTGCTATTTGAAGGGTGGGACACAGCGTCCCTGCTATCCTCCAATAGATTCAAAGTAAGCTTCATGATTGACAATTCCGAGCCTGGGAGTGGGAGGAACAACCTCAGCAGCTATCCCTTTGGCTTTGTTACGTCTGGGAAGCCATTTTGGAATTATGTTGGTAGTGTCTGAGAATTACAGGCTACTGTCAACTTACAAACTTTTGTGTCTGTTCACGAATTAATTTAGTCCACGATATCAGCGCTTGTCCTACTGGACTAAACCGCTGTTTGCCATCATTTTGATTACGCGACTTGACATGCGTCAAGAAGTTTGCGCATCTTTTAAGGCTGGATATTTCTTGTCCAACTGGATTACGTTGAAGACAACATAAGATACATGGACTTACTGGACGGGCAAGTTAAAACTGTAGTTTATATTGATACTGTTATATCTTCAATGTCCCGATACAGAGCGTAGCTACATTGTATCAGAACGTTGAGACATTTTTTTAAATTTAGAATGTTCTGTCGCATGCTAGGGAAGCTCCTCTCTGCAGAACCGTATGTACAGCGAAGGGAACCACGGGCCCTGGGATTCCGTGTTCTGTAACTGCAGTCTAAATTCTGGTCAAGATCCTACTCCATGTCTTGTCTTCAGAATAAATCGCGTAACTGCGTTTGGAATTAGCCGTCATGCGTTGCAGTGAATACACACAATCCCCATGTCAGACAGTTGATAGAGTGAATGTGCTGCTGAAGTATTGACGTCTAAATATAGCATGAGGCAACCAAAGACTCACTGTCGGCTCAATCGTCTGTAAAACAGACACATAACGTTACTCTAATTTTAAGGCATTCTATGGAACGTGATCATCACAAGAAAGTCATAAACCCAAAACAGATTTATTGAAGAGACATAGTGTGACTAATAACGGACGGTGATTTGAACGCGCACTGTCACAGAACGTGTTCTGCACAAAGGAGCTTACAAGATTCGCTGTAGCGTAATTCAGTAGAGTACCTTGGCTCTGTGTTGAATACTTTCAGTCGGGACAGTATCATGATACGCACTAGCGGCTCTCGTATTAGGTGTGCGTGTGTGCGCGTGACCGTGTGAATTTTCCTGAAATGGTTCAGCCTGTCTCGAGAGTAGCTGTAGCCCGAGTTCGTCAGGCCCGACATCCTCACTGGGACTCTAAACGTGCAAGGATAAGACTATTTTAAGCACACGCATAAAAAGCCTTTTCACTATATTTATATCACCAGACTCAGCGTTTTACTGACGGGACTCATTATGTGTTCCTCTCTGCCCATGCACATGTGGGTGGATATGTGTTTGGACTGCCAGCAGGTATCCATAAATCTGTCAGACTGGCTCCCTGCAGATACAGAGGCTCTTTGGCATCTTTCCCCCCACAGGCTGCCCCTGTCCCAAACCAGGGGGTCTGACGGCTAGAGCAAAGGGTTATAGATTAGACCACCACTCCGTAGATTACTTCATGCACAGTATGTGGATTTTGGGGAAGCCATCTGTCAGATTTAATCTTTGAACCTTATTGGCTGGTTAGCGGTGTGCTGACAAGTGACAAGTGCTGATGCATCACTATGTTTTGGTTTACCTGGGCATTGGAATGGACTTCCATCCTAACCAGATGTGCTGCCTTCATATTCACAGATCTCAGTTACAGCTGAGAAAGTGGTGTCTTTTAGTGTTTTAACACTGTCAGTAGTACTGATTTAGTTTTTGTTTTGATTTAGTGCATATCAAGAGGGTGACTGATTTAATGTCCCCTTTACCCATAAGGCATTGCTCCATCTACTCTGACATTTGTGTGCAGCAGAGATGTTTATCTGCTACGCTGCATAATTCATTAAAGCAACATTTTATACTCCCACCTCTAGGCATGTAAATCTCCAGCTGTATCTAGTGCAGTCAGACAGGTATGTGAGGTATTTGAATGTGCTGAGGCTGCCATCAGAGGAGCTGTTGCCAGTTGGCTGGTGTGTCCATACACCTGCTCAGGTGTGTCCCCACCCACTGCCCACTCTCTACCCCGCCCTGTGAGCTTAGCCAATCACATCGCACTGCTACATTTGAGTCAGCTGTGTGTGTGTGTTGGCATGAGAGTGTTTTTCCAGAGCCATTTTTTTGTGTGGCTCTGTAAGAGTAGACTGCAGCAGTCATGGAGCAGGTAATAACGTTCACCATTTCTTACTTCCTGGTAGACCCATATATGTGTGTGCTGTATAATGCTTTAGTTTCACAGTGGTGCGATGCCGTTGTGTGTTGGCAGGGCTGTGACTTTTTTTTAAAGATGTGTGTAGGTGTGCCTGGTGTTTTTGCTGAAATTCCAGCTAGCCTACACATTCCCTGTGAGACTAGTTTAGTTTAGCTTCTTTTATTTATTTATTTATTTATTTATTATACTCCCTCAGTGTCAGTTAGTGAAAAGGCTTTTCGGTTTTAAGGCAAAGAACAGTTTTTATATACAAACTGTCAATACCTAGGCTCGTGACAGGCTGAACCAGAGAGAGAAAGTGTGCGCGTGAGTTTGTTGGCGTGTGTGTTGTCTATCTGTGATGATGCCCAGGTTGGGTCCTAAAGTGCCCCTCTGCCCTCCCTGTAGTGGCACAGAAGAATGAACATGGACTTCTCCCCCCTACACACATACACGCCACCGCAGTGTGCCCCGGACAACACCGGATACACTTACTCCCTCAGGTGAGCCCTGGTCTGTAGCCCACCGTGGTCTAGGTTGGCTGGTTGACCATTCTAATGCTGTTGTGTTCATGACCTAAGGTGCACCCGTCCGTCCAGGTGGGGGTGCCTTTGGCACGACCTTTGTTGTTTGTTTTTAAGTAGTTGGCTGATTATTGCTGAGCTTTGACCTGGGTTATCCCACGCTGCCACTCACACAAACTAAACCACCTCGGACCATCTCGGATTGGTCCAGACCAGAGCACTCCTGTCCAAGCTGAGTTTGGGTCTGATCGGAACCAGATGTGCCGTGTCGTTTGCTGGATGGATTCTCTTTCTCCGTGTCCACATGTGTGTGTTTGGCAGCGTCTCTTTCGGCCCCGGTAACACACACCCCAGTGACTCAGCCTCAGTTCGGTCATATCCAACTACTACTGACACATGGGCTAATGAAGTTGGTTGTAGTATTTTGAGTATTCTAAAATGTCAGGGTGACTTTTTGTGGATTAATTGACCTCTAACCATAAATTGGAGTTTTGGAAGTGGAACATACACAAGGGTATCATGGTGTTAGTAGAATGGTCCCCCTACGAAGACTCTAAAAGTTGTGTGCATGTCGATGTTGAAGATGTGGTTTTGAGTGTTGATCTCGATGTTGATGTTGAAGATGTGGTTTTGAGTGTTGCTGCGCTTCTCTGGATCCCTGGAGGTGCTGCTGTTGTTTTTCTCTGTCTTTGGCTGGTTCTCCCGCGCGCGGTTCTGTTGATGACTCAGCCGGGGGCTACTGGTTGGGGCCCTGGCTCAGAGTGCTTGTGTGTGGGTAAGAGAGAGAGAGAGCGAGAGAGACACACACACGCACACATACACACATACACACACACACACAAACACAAACAAACACAGTCACAATCACAAGGAGAAAGCAGGGAAACATTGTGGAGCGAATCAGAGTTATATAACTTTACTGGTGGATTCCAGTCTCCGCGCCATGGCTATTCCCATTGTATGATCGTCTCCTGTCTTGTGTCGCCTTTGTTCTCTTTGGCAGCTGCAATTAAAATGTCTGAACTTGTGGTTTATTATGAGCCTAGCTAGTAATCGAGGTTAGCGGTTAGCTTCTGATTTATTAGTAGTGTAGGGTTAGTAGTTTTATGTTTAGACCCGCCTAGGCATGTAAACCCCCCTGCTGTTAAGATGAAGTGTGTGTGTGTGTGTGTGCGTGTGTAACGTAAAAATATTGGACCCCCCTGATTTGCAGCGAGCGTTTAATGTGCTGTGGTGGGACAATAATAAAAACAAAACAAATTAAAAAAAAAACCTTCTGAATGTTCTCACTCACAGTACATTTGTGTTCTATGTCACAAGATTTGCATTCCCATGCCAGCATTTGTGGGAACGAATGAGGAATCACTTCTGTGTGTAATTGCAAAAGTATTTCAGAAATGGTAATATGTTCTTTTTCACAAAGGTGTGGCTGCCATCAAACCTCTGGCTCCTCGCTATCTCGTGCCTTTTGAGAGAGCTGGAATGTGCCGTGCGGTTTCCCGCCGGGGTGGTTTCCCCCGCAGGGCGCTCTCGCTCTCTGCGCGGCCCAGTTCACCTGAGGCGCCGCTGGGCTTGCTTGCGCTAAGAGTGTGGGAGTGGGAGACGGAGAGAGATGTCACGGCTGGAATGTGACCTTTTAGGAGTGGCGTGGTTTAGGCAGACATGATCAGAGGAGAAAGGGAGAGTTGGATAATGAGGGGTTGGGGGGACGTGCTCATGCCTGAGGTGAACACACCTGTGCATTAAAGGGGACGCGGGGCCTGTTCTGACAAAGATGGGACTTTTACCCCAGGAAAAATACCCTACCACCCCCCACCCCCCCCACCCCCCTCCTCTCTGTCAGTCTCTATCTCTGTCGCTCTCCCTCTCGTTCTCTCTCTCCCTCCCTCTCTCACTCTTGCTCTCTCTCTCTCTCTCTCTCTCCCTCTCTCACTCTGTCTCTCTCTCTCTCCCTCCCTCTCTCACTCTTGCTCTCTCTCTCTCTCTCTCCCTCTCTCACTCTGTCTCTCTCTCTCTCCCTCCCTCCCTCTCTCACTCTGTCTCTCCCTCTCTCTCTCTGTCTCTCTTTCGGTCTGTCTCTCTCGGCCTGTACTATGTGCTGGTATGACGTGCTCCCTTTTGGGTGCAGCACACCTCGTCCATTTGAATCTCCCGCCATTTTGCTGTGTAGGCAGTTATTTTCTGTCAGTGTTCATAAGAAAAGGAAGATGGATGATGTCCTGAGGGGGGGGGGAGTCATCCATCTTACACGTATTCTGTTAATTAAATGTTAAGTCAACCAGCATTCCCAATATTCTGGGCCATGTCATTCCCAAACAGGACACACTCACTTTGTTTAATTTCATTGTGTGTGTGTGTGTGTGTGTGTGTGTGTGTGTGTGCACGAAAGAGGGGGAAATGTAAGTAGAGTGTGTATGAGTGCTGTACTGTAAGCCGTGATTAGTAGAAGTTAATGAAAAAGCATGTCTGGGGTTGATTAAAGGAGCGATTAGTGGAGTCTGACGGAGGCCGCTGAGGGGTTAATGTGCTGCTGTGCGCGATTATTCTGCCAACACTTTGCAGAGATTACCTGCCAGCAGGGAGCCTTGCCTCTGGTTCACACACAGAATCACTGGGGACATGTGACTTTGTGTGTGTGTGTGTGTGTGTTGTGTGTGTGTGTGTGTGTGTGTGTGTGGACTTGACTTGAGTGAAAAGTTGAGGGTAACTTTACGAGAGGGGGGTCAGGTGACAGAAACCGTTGGGACATCTGCTCAGAGCACTCAGAGCTGAGACAGGACAGAGTCGGGAGGGGGAGAGGGGAAGGGGGGGGGGGGGGGGAACTGAATTGAGAGAGAGTGAATGGTTGCAGTGTGAACGTGAGCGTGAGTGAGTGGAGAGCAACACAAGGAAGGAAGAGGGGCAGAGAACAGCAGATGTTTTTCATGTTCTAGGAACTTGAAAAGACTTTTTGCTTGTGCTCCTACCATGAGATTGATGGCTTTTTAAGCGTGTAGTTGTCTAGCCGGTAATCACGTCAGTTTAAGGTCCTTGCAGTGGGTTTGTGGAAAGCGAAGCTCACCAGTGCAGTTTACCTCAGGGTTCCTCTTGTTCCTGCATGAGAAATAGTTCTGAGAGAGAACTGTTGGTGTGAAAGTTGTGAGTGTGGGGAGGTGGGGCAGTGGAGTGAGTGGGGAGACGGTGCCAGTGTGGGGAGGTGGCCGGTTCCCGCCAGCCTACTCCCTCTCTGCTCCCCTGCAGAACTAGCTCTCCCATCTGTCTGCTGATTTATGGGCTCCTCATGGGCTCCCAAGAATGTGTGAGGAGTGTGTGAGTGTGTGTGTGTGCACGTGTGCGTGAGAGAGAGAGAGAGAGAAAGAGAGAGAGCGTGAGTGGGAGTGTGTGTGTGTGTGTGTGTGTGTGTGTGTGTGTGTGTGTGTGTGTGTGTGTGTGTGCACCTGTGCCCGTGAGCGAGAGAGAGAGAGAGTGTGTGTGTTTACCATTGAGCCAGAAAATATGAGAATGGAGGGAAAGTGTAAAATGTGTGTGACCCAGACAGAGAGTGTGATACCTAGAGAGAGAGTGTTTGTGTATGTGTGACTTAGAGAGAGAGAGTGGGTGTGTGTTTGCCTGCGTGTGTGTTTATTCCCTGTGTGATTTAAGACCCAGCATAGGACTCCCAGTGAGTGAAGGTGTGTGTATGTGTGTGCACGAGAGAGAGAGAGAGAGAGAGAGAGAGAGAGAGAGAGAGAGAGAGAGAGAGAGAGAGAGAGAGAGAGAGAGAGAGAGAGAGAGAGAGAGAGAGAGAGAGAGAGAGAGAGAGAGAGAGAGAGAGAGAGAGAGAGTTTTTACCATTGAGCAAGAAAATATGAGGATGGAGAGAAAGTGTGAAATGTGTGTGACCCAGAAAGAGAGTGTGTGACCTAGAGAGAGAGTGAGTGTGTGTGTGTTTATTACCTGTGTGATTTAAGACCCAGCATAGGAGTGGGTGTGGGTGTGGGTGTGTGTGAGTGACACGAGGTCAGTCTGTGTTAGCAGATGACCAGCTTCGGGTTAAATGGTGTAGTTAATTGGTCTGGTCAATGAAGAAGAGATCAATATGCACCAGGCAATTAAAGCAAACATCAATACCTAATTGACAACTAAAAGCATAATCAATATTTAATAGTTGGTCGAACTACAAATTAGTCAGTGACTCGGCATGTAGGATGTTAGACTGCCATTGTTTTATGTGAGCTCAGCCTATAAATAGTCCAAAGAGAAACGACAATTTGTTCTCGAGGCGCAGGATGCTCATTTGGATGTGCCGCCCTTTCACATACACACTTCATGCGTATGGCTGATAGACAACACACTTCATGCGTATGGCTGATAGACAACACACTTCTGAGTTCATGCGTATGTCTCCTAGACAACACACTTCTGAGTTCATGCGTATGGCTTCTTAGACAACACACTTCTGAGTTCATGCGTATGGCTGATAGACAACACGCTTCTGAGTTCATGCGTATGGCTGATAGACAACACACTGCTGAGTTCATGCGTATGGCTTTTAGGCATAGCCTTCATTGGCATGGTTATGCTTTAATGTCAGCAGTCCCATTGAATGGAGCTCAATAAAGACTTCTGCATTCATGTTCCAGGGCGTGTCTCTGCACTGTAGGTGTGCTGTGTGTTAATAGGGGGTGAATGGAGCTCAATAAAGACTTCTGCATTCATGTTCCAGGGCGTGTCTCTGCACTGTAGGTGTGCTGTGTGTTAATGGGGGGTGAATGGAGCTCAATAAAGACTTCTGCATTCATGTTCCAGGGCGTGTCTCTGCACTGTAGGTGTGCTGTGTGTTAATGGGGGGTGAATGGAGCTCAATAAAGACTTCTGCATTCATGTTCCAGGGCGTGTCTCTGCACTGTAGGTGTGCTGTGTGTTAATGGGGGGTGAATGGAGCTCAATAAAGACTTCTGCATTCATGTTCCAGGGCGTGTCTCTGCACTGTAGGTGTGGTGTGTGTTAATGGGGGGTGAATGGAGCTCAATAAAGACTTCTGCATTCATGTTCCAGGGCGTGTCTCTGCACTGTAGGTGTGGTGTGTGTTAATGGGGGGGTGAATGGAGCTCAATAAAGACTTCTGCATTCATGTTCCAGGGCGTGTCTCTGCACTGTAGGTGTGGTGTGTGTTAATGGGGGGTGAATGGAGCTCATTAAAGACTTCTGCATTCATGTTCCAGGGCGTGTCTCTGCAGTGTAGGTGTGGTGTGTGTTAATGGGGGGTGAATGGAGCTCAATAAAGACTTCTGCATTCATGTTCCAGGGCGTGTCTCTGCACTGTAGGTGTGGTGTGTGTGTTAATGGGGGGTGAATGGCGGCCGCGGCCCTGAGGCAGGTTGGGTCGACTGGAGAGGGAGCGTCTTTTACACTCCTCCATGTTTGCAATAGCACATGTTGTCATCCAGAGAGAATGTGACTGAGGATTCCAGGGTGCAATACACACACACAGACACACAGACACACAGACACACACAGACACACAGACAGACAGACAGACACTCTCAAATGAAATGGAGCCAACCAAAATAAGACCAGACCTTTTTTTTTTTTTCCCTCTCATACACACACAGCTGGAGGCTGGATGCAGGGCAGGGGTGTGTGATGAATTATAAAAGCTGTTTGACTAGGTACATGACTAAGTACTAGGCCAGGTCACGAGGAGTCTACTTTTCTGGAGTGAGTGGGTGTGGGTGTGTGTGGTGTAATATGATATTGGAGGTCGTTCTAAAGTGACAGGCTCCCACAGCTGTCAAGGCATGTGACAACTGTGTGTGCTTGTGCGTATTTGCGTGTGTGTGTGTCTGTGTGTGTGTGTGTGTGTTGATGGGTGTTGTCCTCTTCCTCATGGCTGTGGTCGTGATGTGTGTTTAATGCACAATGGTCCCTACTCCCTGGGCTATTTGCGAATGTTGGTTAGCACTCCGAGAGCGCAGCCACTTCAGAGAGCACAGCCCATGCATGAGTGAGCGTCTGTGAAGACAAACCAAGCACACTTGGCTAGATGATAGAACCAGGCGCATATGAGTGGGATCCTGTCAGTGCCGTTAGAAAACGTGACGGCTGATGTCCGTTCGGAACAGGAAATGTGTCTGTCCTCTGATTACTGGGTTAAAAATATCTGGAGGGGTCCAACGGTTATCCCTCTCTAACACACACACACAAACACACACACACATTTTTCTCCCTCTTGAACTATGAATCTGACCACCACTACAGCCAGCAGTAGTGTTTGGAGGGTTTCCATGGCAACAGTAGCAACAGGATACTGTTCCTGAGAGTTATGGCTGTGTGTTTCAGCTTTACGTTGGAGGAGGGGCTGCGGGATGAAAGACTCTGTGTGTGTGTGTGTGTGTGTGTGTGTGTGTGTGTGTGTGTGTGTGTGTGTGTGTGTGTGTGTGTGTGTGTGTGTGTGTGTGAGAGAAGAGGGTGGGTGGGTGGCCGGGCAGAGATGACTATACAGATTACATCCCAGAGAGAGATAGAGAGAGAGAAATGCCCCCCAGTGGTGAAGGGCTGGGGCATCCTGGTCTCTGGTCTGGGGGTAAATATAGCCCCCTATCTCCTCAAGGGAATCCGTGTGTTTGTGTAATGGCTTTAGGAAACCGCTGGGTGGGACATCAGATTGCAGCCCTGGAAAACAAAATGGCATCGCCTCACTCACTCACTCACTCTCTCACACACTGTCTCTGCTCCATATAGTAATGTCTAATATTGTTCTGTTGTTTGTACACTGTGTTATTACTGTGTTTGTGTTTAGACATGGCCACAGAGCCACCATAGAGTGGACCGAAGTCTTAACCAAACAAGAACGTTTCTGTTCGTTCTCATAGCCCTAAGTTGGGCAATTGATGAGCAGGAAGCCAGTAGTTTTATGTTTAGACCCGCCTAGGCATGTAAACCCCCCTGCTGTTAAGATGAAGTGCGTGTGCTTGTGCGTGTGCGTGTGCGTGTGCGTGTGTGCATATGCGTGTGTTTATGAGCATGCCGTGTGTGCAGTTTTGGAGCAGAATGACTAATGCTGCTTTAGCTCATACTAGGAAGGAGAAGATAAGGTGCAGACGCTGCTATCTCCCCGCGTCCCTTTGCCCCCTCTTCCCCTGTCTCAACCTGCACACAAACAAACAAAAACAAACAAACAAAAAAACAACATGCTCAGAGTGTTTTCAAAGCCAAGATTTTCCTTAAAGTTTCCATGGAAGCAGCAGGCCCTAAGTGTGTGTGTGTGTGTGTGTGTGTGTGTGTGTGTGTGTGTGTGTGTGTGTGTGTGTGTGTGTGTGTGTGTGTGTGTGTGTGTGTGTGTGTGTGTGTGTGTGTGTGTGTGTGTGTGTGTGTGTGTGTGTGTGTGTGTCCAGATGGGAAAATGTCAGTGAGAGAGATGGATAGCCTGTGACCGGCCCAGTCCAGCGGTGCAGACTCTTCTGCTTCGCTAAAGGGAGGAAAAACGGCATCCTTCATGTGACCGCTCGGGCTCCGTTCCAGATTCATGCACTCATTCGCAGAGTTTCTTTCCACGCGCGCACTTCGGGGAATCCCTTGCGCCATCTTGCTGGACGCTCCAGCTGGCAAGAACAGACACTCAAACCCAAGGCTGCGCGTCTGTGTATTTCTATGAGCCCTGCATACCGATATGCTGGGACAACATGCGTGTAGAACTGCGGAGGGCACGATACCCTGTGCCCTTCCGTCAGGCTGCATAGATACCCATTCATGCTCCCTGGTGTCTTGATGGAGTCTTAAGGCACCTTTTGACTGCAGAAACTTGCAGGACTACCAGAGTTGGTACTTATTTCCCCCACAGAAACAGCCCTAAAAGGGGTCCTACAGTTGCGGTTCCCTGCAGTCGAAACGCGCACAAAAGTTCGGGCCGCCTTAAAATGGCCCGCTGGTCCCTGCGGTGGAAAAGCGCCTTTTTGTTGGCCTATTCTATGGGACTTCCATGACGGTCGCTTAGGGAGATGCAGTGAAATACCTTCAGATGTCGTCCAGCTCTACTTCATCCGTTAGAGACCTGTTGTGTTCCAGGTAGTTAATGTCATGGTAATAGTGTTTGTGGTAATAGACAATATTGAATAAATGGGCCTTGGCTGAAGAAGGGGGGTCATGAAATGTGCTCTGTTGTCATGGAGGGGTGTGTGTGTGTCAGCGTCAGCGAGTGAGTTAGTGAGTGTGTGTGTGTGTGTGTGTGTGTGTCTGAGCTCCAGCCCCTCACCTGCACTCCCAAGCCATTGTGGATTTACTCACCGTGTGGCTTTTAATCTCTGTCTGAGCACCGTGTGTGTGTGTGTGTGTGTGTGTGTGTGTGTGTGTGTGTGTGTGCGTGCCTGGTTGTGTCCTTTCCTCTTTGTTGTGAAGCTGCTCATGTGTCCCCTCATGAGATCAGCCTCATGGTCATCTGCTGGAGGTAGTGGGGTCATGTGCTCTGCTGACTACCGTGACATAATGCGGTTCGAAGCAGAGAGTGGAGGTCAAAGGTCAAGGAAGAATGGACGGAATCTATCCACCACTGTCTTCGTTACTGCTTTCACTGGGATGTTTTATAGACATGTGGAATGTTCCTACCATAGGAGGCCTCGTGTTACTACAACCACCTCCCCAACACACACACACACACACACACTCCCCCCCCGTGGGTCATGTGGACCCTGGCAGTGCCAGGCTGCAGTGGGCGTTGTGGGCACCGGAGAGGCGAGGCGATGCGTTGCATAAGAAGAAGAAGAGGAGCGTTGGGATTTATCTGTGTTTTTTTTCCTCAGGATGTTGGCCCTAGCAATTCTATTTTAATCAGGGAGGTGCGTGTGCGTGTGCGTGTGCGTGTGCGTGTGTGAGTGCGTGTGAGTGAGTGTGTGTGAGAGACCACAAGAACAGCAGCACACGAGGCACAAGCACTGTACAGCTTCTATCGATCAATTAGAGTGTTTGGATAGAGCTGTGTGCTGATAGATGGAGATGGAGGTGATATACACCCCACACACACACACACACACACACACACTCACTTAAAGAAGTAGGTTTTATGGGACAAACTTTTATTTATAAAAGACCAGTGCTTTTGTGAAGTGTTGCATTTCTCTTCTTCATTCAAGACCATAAAGGATGTGTTCACTCGAACCATGTGTGTGTGTGTGTGTGTGTGTGTGTGTGTGTGTTGTGTGTGTGTGTGTGTGTGTGTGTGTGTGTGTGTGTGTGTGTGTGTGTGTGTGTGTGTGTGTGTGTGTGTGTGCGCGCGCGCGCGCGCACAGCCAGGTGGTGCAGTCCTGGGGAAAGCACATAATTGGATCTGGGTGGGATGGTGTAATCCAGCAGGCTTATGTAGAGGCGAGGAATGCTGGCCAGACCTGCAGCTCCCTCTTCCTCAGCAATGCTGCTGCCCATCAGTAACACACACCCTGTGTGTGTGTGTGTGTGTGTGTGTGTGTGTGTGTGTGTGTGTGTGTGTGGATGCTAGGGATGGGCATTCGATTAAATTGTCTTAATCGATCGTCGGGAGAATTAACGATCGATTTTCGATTAATCATTAATATTTTTATATTAAAATTCACTATTTATAGGCTATATTAAAATGCAGTGAAAATAGAAAAAACACAGCGTGTTTCCTCATTGAGATATTTATTACAAGATGAACAACTCTTGTGGCAGTTAAACTTACAAGATGGACAACTCTTGTGGCAGTTAAACGGGATCCGTTCAATGGTTACACTTAAAAATATGCGCTGCTGTAGCTACTCTTAAGCAGCGGAGCCGACAGCTAGAAGCCGGTGCTCATAAACTCAACTGACCTTCGTTTTTTTCTTCTCTAACTAATTAATCTCACATTTTGAAATTCATTCATCTAGATTCATCGTGATTTAAAAGTTTGTTTTCTTCTAAAGACTAAATCTTATAAATTAACGAGTAATCACTTCAGACAGCGTATATTTTAGACACTGTTGTTTAATTGTATTTTTTTCGGGCTCTCTCGCCATCAGCCAAGGAATGTATGCGAGACACAATGGTGCCCCTCGACGGTAAATCGTAAGAATTGTCCCCTGAAGCAATTCGAATCACCTCAGTCAGCCCACCGTCTTCAACTATGTTGAATGGCCGACAGTCACCGGCAACCTAAACTGCTACAGCGTTGGTAACCTTTTCACGGACTGGTCTAGTTAATTTCCTAGAGAAGTCGTGGAGTGTGGGTTGGCGACCATCTAACCTGGGACTGCTTTCTGTCGGGTGCTTTGCATTAAGGTGATAACTTAAACACGAGCTGCTTCTGTGATAGCTACATTCAGCTTGACAAATGCTACATACAACTTTAGTTTTGTCGATTGTTCTGTCATTTTGCCTCTTAAACAGAAACTTTCCGCCCAACAATCCCTCAGCTCTCTCCATCTTCAACTACCGTCTCGGTCTCTTCTATCTAACTGACTGCAGACAAGGGGCGGTTTCGTGCCATGGGTCAATGCGCACCGGAAGTAAACAAAGTTGCGTTAACTGCGTTCAAATATTTGATTGCATTAATCTCCGCCACAATAATCTCATAGAATAACGCGTTAACTTTGACAGCCCTAAAATAAATAAATTACACGTACACTACGCAACAGAACATGCATTAGTTTTAATCGATGAAAAAATAATTTCATCGAGGAAATTCTTAATGATCAATTAATCGATCGTCGATTAATTATGCCCATCCCTAGTGGATGCCCTGATGTTGAGGCGCCACTGGGGTGCATATGTGTTGTCGGTCCTTCCTTACACTGCTGTGACCACCACTGATCATCATTAGTCCAGAATGGAAAACCATTGCTCACCATTTTCTGTAGATATTTTAAAGATATTTTCAAATCCTCCTGCTGTTAGTCCGGTCCTGTGCCTGTGGGCGTCTAAGTGAAAGATGGATTGCTGTGTACACACACCCCTGTTCCTGGAGTGCTGATTGCTTTCTTAGAGGTGATCACACACACACACGCCCCCCGATGACTCCTCCATTGATCTATTGTGTCCTCACCTGTGTGTGTGAGTGTGTGTGTGTGTGAGTGTGTGAGTGTGTGTGTGTGTGTGTTTGTGTGTGTGTGTGTGTGTGTGTGTGTGTGTGAGTGTGTGTGTGAGTGTGTGTGTGTGTGTGTGTGTGTGTGTGTGTGTGTGTGTGTGTGTGTGTGTGTGAGAGAGAGAGAGAGAGTGAGTGAGAGAGAGTGAGAGAGCATGCACATGTACTCCTTTGCCTCAGTTGCATTCGGTAATTACCGTGTCCTGGTGAAATAGCTCGTCATGTCCTGGTTATTAGTGCTTGTGTGTTTGTAGTGCGAGTAGTCTTCTAGTGTTTGTGTCAATCCTCATCTCAATCCTCGTCTGCTCTGAAGTGCTGTGCGAGCCTCTCTGAATCCCTCGTGATGGCAGCGCAGGCGCTGACTCCCATTAGGCCAGGCCCTGTGTGTGGAGTTGTGGTGGTGAGTGTGTGTGTGTGTGTGTGTGTGTGTGGGGAGTTGTGGAGGTGAGTGAGTGTGTGTGTGTGTGTGTGTGTGTGTGTGTGTGTGTGTGGGGAGTTGTGGAGGTGACTGTGTGTGTGTTTGTGGGGAGTTGTGGAGGTGAGTGAGTGTGTGTGTGTGTGGAGTTGTGGAGGTGAGTGTGTGTGTGTGTGGAGTTGTGGAGGTGAGTGTGTGGGGAGTTGTGGAGGTGAGTGTGTGTGGAGTTGTGGAGTTGTGGAGGTGAGTGTGTGTGGAGTTGTGGAGGTGAGTGTGTGTTTAGCGGTGAGCTGCCCTCTCCACAAGAGAAAAGTGACAGGAATGCTGCTTTTCTGCCTCTCAGTCTCCAGGCCCTCATCACACCCCACATTCTTCTGTGCGGTCTGTGGTCGGGTTGTGACAGAAAGAGATGGAGAAAGTGTTTATGCTTGTGGGTGGGTGTGTGTGTGTGTGGGGGGGGGGGGGGGGGTGGGTGTGTGTGGGTGTTGCTGTAGTGATTGCTAGGCTAGTAGAGTGACTCATATCCTGTGTTGGGAACAGCAGCTCAGCCTCTCCCTCTCCGAGCTGCTGGCTCCGTGTTTGTGTGAGTGTGTGTGTGTGTGTGTGTGTGTGTGGTGTGTGTGTGTGTGTGTGTGTGTGTGTGTGATGGGTTTATTTTGGTGGGACAGAGAAGGGGAAGCAGGCCAGATCGCAGGAGGCTACTACAGGCAGCAGTGAGAGAAGCAGTGAGAGAGTTGTGTCAGCACTATCTGTCTCTGGGCTCCGAGAGGCTGCTGGAGCTGCAGAGATGGTGTGGTGGTGGGGGGGGGGGGTACGTTAGCCGCAGAGAACCACAACGGAGAACCACAACAGAGAACCACAACAGAGAACCACAACAGAGAACCACAACAGAGAACCACAACAGAGAACCACAACAGGGCGTCTGACGGCACAGCGCCTTGGCTGGACCATTTGCATGGAGCTTTTGATAAGTGGGGATGTGATTTAATGACCAATTATGACCACATCTTGATTTCTTCTTTCTGTGATTCTTTATTTGTCTCCCTCCCTCTCTCCCCTTCCCTCTCCCTCTCTCTCTCTCTCTCTCTCTCCCTCCCTCCCTCCCTCCCTCTATCTGGCGTAGCTCCAGCTACTCGTCTGCGGCGCTGGAGTTTGAGCACGAGCACCAGATCGCTCCGGTCTTCGACTCACCCAGGATGTCACGCAGGAGCCTGCGCCTCCACACCGCCACGGGTCTCTATGGCAACGACGGCCTGGCCGACGAATCGCACAACCATAACACGAGCTACAGCAACACCAGCAGTGCCAGCAGCTCGACAAAGCGGTGAGACACAAACACAAACGAA
>NC_045152.1:3908031-3920531 GCF_900700415.2 Clupea harengus | reverse complement strand
TGTCTGTGTGCCTTAGACATGATGTCATCACCTAGCCTCAAGTGTCACTGTGCCTTAGACATGATGTCATCACCTAGCCTCAAGTGTCACTGTGTCACTGTGCCTTAGACATGATGTCATCACCTAGCCTCAAGTGTCACTGTGCCTTAGACATGATGTCATCACCTAGCCTCAAGTGTCACTGTGTGTCTTAGACATGATGTCATCACCACCTGGCCTCCAGTGTCACTGTGCCTTAGACATGATGTCATCACCTAGCCTCAAGTGTCACTGTGCCTTAGACATGATGTCATCACCTAGCCTCCAGTGTCACTGTGCCTTAGACATGATGTCATCATCACCTAGCCTCCAGTGTCACTGTGCCTTAGACATGATGTCATCACCTAGCCTCCAGTGTCACTGTGTCTGTGTGTCTTAGACATGATGTCATCATCACCTGGCCTCCAGTGTCACTGTGCCTTAGACATGATGTCATCACCTAGCCTCAAGTGTCACTGTGCCTTAGACATGATGTCATCATCACCTAGCCTCAAGTGTCACTGTGCCTTAGACATGATGTCATCATCACCTGGCCTCCAGTGTCACTGTGCCTTAGACATGATGTCATCATCACCTAGCCTCAAGTGTCACTGTGCCTTAGACATGATGTCATCATCACCTGGCCTCCAGTGTCACTCTTCTCTGTTCATGTGACCGTCTCAAACGCATGGTGTTTCCCCATGTTCTCATGATCGGTGATCGGAGGATACGCCCGGGCCAAGCTGACTGTGTGTGTGTGTGTGTGTGTGTGTGTGTGTGTGTGTGTGTGTGTGTGTGTGTGTGTGTGTGTGTGTGTGTGTGTGTGTGTGTGTGTGTGTTGTGGCCGCAGGTGTGCTGGTGTCTGTGTCAGATACGCTGAGGCGTGCGGGCACCGCGCTCTCGGACAAAGTGTGGCTGCTGAAGTGGAGGCTGCTGCAGAGGCTCTTTTACAGGGACTACCGGCCCAAAGGTACCAGAGCAGGAAGACCCGCGCCGCCTCCACCACTCTTAACGACCTCTCATCTATCATCTCGCCTCTGTTCTCGCTCATCTCTCATCTCGCCTCTCTCCTCTCTCCTCTATCATCTCACATCTCTCATCTCATCTCTCATCTCTTTTCTCTCATCTCTCCTCTCTTCTCTCTCTCCTCTCTCATCTCTCCTCTCTCATCTCTCCTCTCTTCTCTCTCTCATCTCTCATCTTCTCTCTTCTCTCTTCTCTCTCATCTCTCTCTTCTCTCTCTTCTCTCTCATCTCTCCTCTCTCATCTCTCCTCTCTTCTCTCTCTCATCTCTCTCCTCTCTCATCTCTCCTCTCTCATCTCTCCTCTCTCATCTCTCCTCTCTTCTCTCTCTTCTCTCTCATCTCTCATCTATCATCTCGCCTCTCTTTTCTCTCTCATCTCTTCTCTCTCATCTCTCCTCTCTTCTCTCTCTTCTCTCTCTTCTCTCCTCTCTTCTCTCTCTTCTCTCTCCTCTCTCATCTCTCCTCTCGCCTCTTCTCTCTCATCTCTCCTCTCTTCTCTCTCTCCTCTCTTCTCATCTCTCATCTCTCCTCTGTTCTCGCTCATCTCTTCTCTCTCCTCTCTTCTCTCTCCTCTCTCATCTCTCCTCTCGCCTCTCCTCTCTCCTCTTTTCATCTTTGGGTTTCTATTAATCTCTTCATTAGTCTTCTCCCCCCCCCAATCATCATGTTGGTGTGTTTGTGACTGTGTTTGTGTTTCTATGGCGATCACTCAGCTCTACATCTTCTCTACAGTGACTTGCAGGCTGAGCGTTAAGGCTGTCCAGTCACAGAGCACCACTCCTGTTTGTTGGTTTGTCTTTCCTCTTTCTCGCTCTCTACAGACAGATCTGCCACCAAGCCTGCCTCTTTTCACGTTGCCTCTCTCCCCCGCTCTCGCTGTCTCTGTGTGTGTGTCTGTGTCTGTCTGTGTGTCTGTGTGTGTGTGTGTCTGTTTTTCCATCAACTCGTGATTCACGCAGGTCCTCCTAATATTTCCTCTCGTATGCAAAATGGCTTTCCAACACCCGATTACCACCGAGGTGACAGGCAAATGACCTGTTTCTCTCTCTCTCTCTCTCTCTCTCTCTCTCTCTCTCTCTCTCTCTCTCTCTCTCTCTCTCGTTTGCTCATGTTTGTTATCCTCTGCGTATGGAGGTGGAGATGTAGAGGGTTTGTTTAATGGAGCAGCAGGTGTGTGACACGTGTGTGTGTGTGTGTGTGTGTGTGTGTGTGTGTTTGTTGCAGCTCACTCCAGTTACTGCGGCAGCATGAACGTGAAGGACCTGGTGACAGGCGACGGGCATCTCAACCTAAACGGATCACTGTGTGAGTGTGTCTCTCTCTCACACAGATACACACACACACACACACACACACACACACACACATCAGCTTCACTCACACTCTGACCCCTTGTACCTCAGGCCTAGCCATTCTACAATCTCCCTCTATGAGGGTGGCCATTGGCGGGTGGGCTCCTGACTCCAGGGTGTGTGTGTGTGTGTGTGTGTTTGCTCTCTGATGCTGCTGGGTCAGTGCACCAGGGTTATGGGAGCACACACAGCTTAGCGTCCGCGCCGAGCCCCTCAGAGGACGGCGTGAGAAAAACCTGCGCCTCAATAGCAGGAGCCAGACCTGACAGGACACCGAGTCACAAAACATCCAGTGCTCTTGTCCAGGGGTTAAGCCCCTACACACACACACACACACACACACACACACACACACACACACACACACACACACACACACACACACACACACACACACACACAGTCACACTCATTAACTAACTCGCTGACACACAGAGGCAGACACACACACAGTCACTGACTAACTCACTCACACACACAGAGAGAGGCAAACACATGCTCACACTCGATCACTCACACACACACACACACACACACACACACACACACACACACAGAGAGGAGGTCGCATGCTGACGGGTTGACGCGGGTGACAAGGCCGTGACAAATGGCAGTGCATGCGAAGGAGCCAAACAACCATCAGCCAGAGGGCAGGGAACAATGAGCTCTTGTGTCACTCCTAGAGAGAGAGCAGCGTGCCCTACCAATGACAGCAGAGAGGGGGAAGGGGAGAGTCAACGTGCTCTCACACACACACACACACACACACACACACACACACACACACACACACACACACACACACACACAGACAGATGGGCAGACAAAAGCTGTGTTATTTTCTCTCACGTCCAGTCATGTTTTATTTGCATTTTCTGCCTCTTCCCATCTCCTCATTATTTGGTTGTGCTGTGTTGAATATGGTTTAGTTTGATTTCTGTCATTCATAGTTTTTTTTTCTTTTTTTTTTCATTATTATTATTTTTCATTGGTTCATGATTAAAATGTCCTGTTTTGTTTTTGTTCTCCCCGTTTGGTCCATGCCTGGTGCTGTTCTGCAGGTGACGACTGTAAAGGGAGCCAACACCTGGAGGCAAACACACTCAGCACACACTCCTCACAGCGCAGAGGCCTACTGGGGGCACTGTTGGCCCTGCTCACTTACACAGGTTACACATGCACACACACACACACACACACACACACACACACACACACACACACGTACGTCTCTCTGGGCTCGTAGTCCTTTCACAAGCCTAACACTCCTCAGGTTGGGTCAACACTCTTCTCCATAGTGTAACAGTCTTCTCAGTAGTTCAACACTCTGCACAACTCTAACAAACGTCTCTTTTTTTCTCTTTTCCCATCTAACATATTTCTTTGAAGTCTTAACTGACATCTTTTTCCTTTTCTTTTTAACCCTCCCCTTTCTTGTCTCTCTCTACTCTGCTGAGAGGGGCCCAACCCTCCTGTCCTCTGTGTACATTAACATCTTGTTGTAATTCAATTAATTCGTCTGATTTAACACGGGCGACAGTGGTACAGTGGTAGAGAAGTCGTTTAGTAATCAGAAGGTTGCTAGTTCGATTCCCTGTCGAAGCGTCCTTGAGCAAGACACTGAACCCCTAATTGCTCCTGATGTGCAGTGTGCCATCAGTGTAAATGTAAAATGTGTATACATTGTAAGTCGCACATATGTAAGTCGCTTTGGATAAAAGCGTCTGCTAAATGACGAAATGTAACACATTTCATTTAACTTGCAACCTATGGTGTACTGCATGCAAGTAAACATAGCGGTCCATTGAAAATGTATTTGAAGTTGTTGCTAAATGTCCTAAAGTAATGCCTTTAACGGTATGTCCAACTATAGAGGCACCATTCCATTGAGTGCCAGATTGAATTTACAAACCGAACGACCGTTCCAACGGTATTACGAGTTTACAAACGGTTCCAAAAGTGCCAGGAGTACGTACAGCAATGGTGTTTTAGGAAAGTGCCCGATTTGAATTTACGAACTAGCCCTAAGGAATGTCTGGTCTTCCCTAGATCATTCACCTTGCAATGAATTGGCATCGTTTGTACACTACAAATTGCATCGAGCGTGATCATTTTTATAGTGCTGTATATAGTGAATAGAATTTACAGCTGAGAATTGTAGTGGGAGTGTGTGGGAGTGAATGGACGTTCAGAACATAGCTTTTAGTTTGAGAAAGTAGGCAGTGAATGCGGTGTTATTGAGTGGCGGTTTGCAAGCTGTCAGCTGATTGGTTGTGTCCCTGTGATGTGGTGTCCAGTTACAGGTGTGCTGCAGGTGTGTCGGGCCGTGGCCTCAGGTGGTGCGACCGTCGCCAGGAAGCTGCTAGCACTCCTGTGGCTAGTCCTCTTAGCTCCAGGTCAGTGCTCAATACCCACACATCTCCACCAACTCACTCTCTCTTTCTTTCTTTCTTTCTTTCTTTCTTTCTTTCTTTCTTTCTTTCTCTCTCCCTCTCTCCCTATCTCTCTCTTTCTTTCTTTCTTTCTTTCTTTCTTTCTTTCTCTCTCCCTCTCTCCCTATCTCTCTCTCTCTCTCTCTCTCTCCTTTCAAGCCTGTTTGCCTCACTCACTCCTGCACTGCCTTCTGTTCTGTTAGTAAATGTGCTGTCACAGTCTAGTTGTTTGTAGCCCAGTGTTTGTACTGAAATGATTTTGACTTGGAGCCTTAGTGAACTCTGTCACACAGAATTGCTTAACTGTTGCTGTGCGGCGTCAGTAGAAGAATCTGCACACACACACAAACATCTGCACACACACACATCTGTTCAGTTTGAAAAGATCATTGGCATTGCACAATGACAAACAGACGCCAACAGAGTTCACATATGCAGGTTTTTTGCATTCGCACTGCCAGTAGTGTGAAGTCATCTGTCTCTGATTTGGAACTCCAGCAAGCTGACACAGAATAATTCAAGTTTATCGCTGACTTTGTGTTTGCCTCTTCTGTTTTGTTTCTTCCCTATCCTACCTCTTTCTGTGTGCTTGCGTGTTTGTTTGTGTTTGTGTTTGTGTGTGTGTGTGTGTGTGTGTGTGTGTGTGTGTGTGTGTGTGTGTGTGTGTGTGTGTGTGTGTGTGTGTGTGTGTGTGTGTGTGTGTGTGTGTGTGTGTGTGTGTGTGTGTGTGTGTGTGTGTGTGTGCGCGTGTCTGCACAGGGAAAGCTGCGAGGGGAGCATTCTGGTGGCTGGGGACGGGATGGTACCAGCTGGTCACGCTCATGTCCTTACTCAACGTCTTCTTCCTGACCAGGTCAGAAATGACTCCAGAACCGTTTCACCCTGTAGACATGTAGATGTGTACACGTCTCCCAATGCTTCTGTCTGGCCTTCACTCAAGACTCTGGGGAGTCTGGCCTCGTCCTTCCCCCTAGCTCTGGAGCCAAGCCTTCCTCACGGCACGTCACAAGGCCAGACACACACAGTGTGCTGAGCCATGCGGGAGACAAGATTTTCATCTTGCAGTCATGCCTTTAAAAATTGAATTTACAAGCCATTATTATTAACAGTCACTGACCTTTTTTAACTGAAGACGAATGGGAAGTGGTGATCTGTGTTATTGAGGGGGTTGTAGAGGAGGTACATTGGGGCAGGGACTGGAAATGCAGTGTGCTCCTTTAGTTTGACCCCTGCCTCGAGAGGTCAATCGGCACAGATGGCCTTTGCTCTCTTGTACATGACCGTATTTCTGGCGTCTGGTTCTCAGGTGCCTGTTTATTAGTTTATTATTATTATTATTATTATTATTATTATTATTATTATTTGCTCTCTTGTACATGACCAGTGTTCTGTTGTCTGTGGTTCTCAGGTGCCTGTTTATTAGTTTATTATTATTATTATTATTATTATTATTATTATTATTATTATTTGCTCTCTTGTACATGACCAGTGTTCTGTTGTCTGTGGTTCTCAGGTGCCTGCCCAAACTATGGAAGCTCTTGCTGTTTCTGCTGCCCTTTCTGCTGCTTCTGGGTGAGTGTGTGACTGTCTGTCGTAACCTAGTTGGCTCTCGCTCACACACACACACACACACACACACACACACACACACACACACACTTCTACACTCAAAAGTTGTGTGGAGGCAGAGCTTCTAACCAGCACATGTCTCCTGAGTGTTAATGTTGTTCTGAGATCGACATCTGATTGGGGTCATTATCTGAGTGCTAACACACACACACACACATACACATACACACACACACACACACACACACACACACACACAGTGAGTGATGTATCCACAGTACTCAGTGGAGATGAGCTGGCTGCGGTGTCCATCAGTGGCACTAGCAGTACTTACTGCCTTCAGAGAGTGTTCAGACCCCTTCACTGTTGTTGTGTTGCAGCCCTATGCTCATCAATCTACACTCAATACTCCATAATGACAAAGCATAATGACAGGACTAGTAAGGTTTTCTTTTGTTTGTTTGTTAACGTTTTGTTGTCATCCTTTCTCTATCTCTCTCTCTCACTCTCTCTCTCTCTCTCTCTCTCTCTCTCTCTCTCTCTCTCTCTGTTCAGGTCTGTGGTACCTGGGTCCGTCCAGCCTGCTGGGCCTGCTGCCCGCGGTCAACCTGACAGAGTGGAGTTCCGTGACGCTCTACTCCCTGCTGCCCTCCGCCTCACTGTTCCCAAGCACACACACCCCCGTGGAGCAGGCCTCTCCGCTACCCCCCACACACACATCACCCGCTCCCTCCTCCGTCCCACAGGTGAGACCTCCAGCCCTCTCTCTCTCTCTCTCTCACACACACACACACACACACACACACACACACACACACACACACACACACACACATCCGCTCCCTCCTCCGTCCCACAGGTGAGACCTCCAGCCCTCTCTCTCTCTCACTCACTCACTCACTCACTCACTCACTCACTCCCACACACACACACACACACACACACACACACACACACACACACACACACACACACACACACACACACACACACACACACACACACATCCGCTCCCTCCTCCGTCCCACAGGTGAGACCTCCAGCCCTCTCTCTCTCTCTCTCTCTCTCTCTCTCTCTCTCACACACACACACACACACACACACACACACCACACACACACAGCACAGCACAGACGTGCTTAATCTCATGCACAGTGCTTTTTGTGAAAAAATATCTGGCTTTTCTTAAAACGGTCATTTCATTAAAAGTCAAGGTTTAAGAATATTACCATATTGTTGTCTTCCTACTGGCTAAGCACATCTAACTATCTCCCTCTCCCTCTCTCTCTCATATCTCTCTCTCCCTCCCTCTCCCTCCCTCCCTCATCTCCCTCTCTCTCTCTCTCTGTCTCTCCCTCTCTTATCTCCCTATCTCCCTCTCTTATCTCCCTCTCTCTCTCTCTCTCCCTCTCTCTCTCATATCTCTCTCTCTCTCTCTCACCCTCTCTCTCTCTCTCCCTCTCTCTCTCTCCCTCCCTCCATCTCCCTCTCTCATCTCCCTCCCTCCCTCTCTCCCTCCCTCTCTCATCTCCCTCTCTTTCCCTCCCTCCCTCTCTCATCTCCCTCCTTCCCTCTTTCATCTCCCTCATCTCCCTCCCTCTCTCTCTCCCTCACTCTCTCATCTCTCTCTCTCTCTCCCTCCCTCCCTCTCTCATCTCCCTCCCTCCCTCTCTCATCTCCCTCTCTTTCCCTCCCTCTCTCATCTCCCTCTCTCTCCCTCTCTCCTTCTCTCAGCTCTCTCAGCAGTCTGAGGCACGCCTGCTCGCTGCTCTGGCTGTGGACACGGAGCGTCTGTCTCGGCTGGAGGGGCGCGTGGTTGAGCTGTGGCAGAGCGTCCAGCAGGGGGAGCAGCGGCAGGAGGAGCAGCGCGGCCAGACGCTGCAGCACTACCAGAGCCTCCAGGAGCAGCTGCGCACGCAGACCGACAGGCACACGCTCGGCCTCTGGGTGTCCGACCTGCTCGAGGACAAACTGAGCGCGCTCCGTGCTGACCTGGAGCATCAGGCCAATCAGAGAGCAGAGGTGAGTCCGGCGGGGAGGGAAGAAGCTTCTGATTGGTCGCAGAAGAGGAGAGGGGTTTATTTGTGAAATGTGAGACTGCTGTGTTGTTTGTATGACAGAGGCAGTGGAAATACAGTTGCATCAGGAAAACAGTGAAGAGTTGCTTCCTTTATAGATGTAAATAATGGAAACAGGAAGTTACACGATAGAGCTGAAGTGAACACTGCATTTTTTGTTTTTTTCCCCCCTCTGTTTTCTCTCCTTCTCCTCTCCCCCTCCCCCTCTCTCCCTCTCCCTCTCCCCCTCCCCCCCTCTCTCCCTCTCCCTCGCCCCCTCTCTCTCTCCTCCTGCCTCTCTCCCTCTCCCTCTCTCAGTCCCAGGAGCAGTATGGGGCAGAGCAGAAAGCTCATGAGACTCGGCTAGTTGAACTGAGCCTCCTGCTGCAGGCCCTGGCTGCCAAAACTGAGGTAGGGGTGTGTGTGTGTGTGTGTGTGTGTGTGTGTGTGTGTGTGTGTGTGTGTGTGTGTGTGTGTGTGTGTGTGTGTGTGTGTGTGTGTGTGTGTGTGTGTGTGTGTGTGTGTGTGTGTGTGCCTGTGACTTCCTGTGTGAGGGCTGACCGGGTTCATGTGTGTGTTCTGACCCGCAGGAGGTGCAGCAGAAGCAGAAGGATCAGGAAGCAGTTGTCCCTCCTCCTCCTCCAGTGAGGTAGGACCCTTCACCTCAGTCGACCAATCAGCTTTCACTCACTCACTCACTCACTCACTCACTCACTCCAAATACAGACTGAAGTACATGTCCTGTGGTCGTCCACATGACTCCTCTTTCCGTCTCTGTCTCTCACACTCTCTCGCTCGTTTGTCTCTCCCAGTGTGGGGGTGGGCCAGGAGGACCACGATGCATTGCTGCAGGAGGTGGGGCGGTTGGAGGCGGAGCTGGGCCGCATCAGAGATGACCTCCAGGGGGTTATGGGATGCCGTGGGCGCTGTGAGCAGCTGGACACCCTGCAGGACACAGTGAGTCACACTCACACACAAACACACACACACACACACACACACACATACACACACAGACATAGACACATGGACACAAACACACACACACGCGCGCGCACACATGAAGATGCGCTATCCCCACTTCCTGAATCTGTGAATCAGATCCAGACACACACACACACATCTCACAGGTTGTGTGCAGCTTTTACCAACTTACTTCCACTTAAGAAGAATAATGTTATGCGTTTGATTAATGTGTTTAACATGAATGTTTGTATATGTATGTAATTTGTGTATGCATACGTGTTTGGTGTGTGTGTGTGTGTGTGTGTGTGTGTGTGTGTGTGTGTTGTAGGTGTCTGCGCAGGTGAGTGCGGAGGTGCGGCGTGAGCTCCACGCTCTGTTCTATGGCAGTGAGGCTGAGCCCGAGTCCGGTGAAGCTGCGCTGCCGGAGTCCCTGCTCCAGTGGCTGTCGGCGCGCTTCGTCCACGGCGACGACCTGCACGCCTCGCTCGCCACCCTGGAGAAGAGCATTCTGGGTAACGTCTCCCTGCAGCTGGAGCAGAGCAAGCAGCAGCCGGCCTGCGCCGAGACCGTCACCCAGAGCGTCACCCAGAGCGTCACACACACCGCCCAGGCTGCAGGGATGACCGAGGAGGTGGGTGTGTGTGTGTGTGTGTGTGTGTGTGTGTGTGTGTGAGAGATTTGTAGATTTCATAAATACCACATCAAACGCCAAAAGGTCTCGTCCCTTTCTTCACTGAAATATCTCTATTTCAAGGTTGCTTAGATTGATTAATTGATTCATTTACTTAGAATTTACTCTGAATTTACTTTATGGGTCCTAATTTTGAGCAATTTCTGCTATCTCCTTGCCCTACGTCAAACCTGATTTTAATGTATTAAATCAAGTTCAAAGGCAAAAGCGTTGAGTGTGGAAGCCCCGAGAGACCATCCCTTTTCTCATCTCCTGAGAAAGATCAGTCATGTGACCTCCGACCTCTACTCTTCCTTCCTCCGCAGGAAGTACTTCTCATCGTGCAAAACGCTCTAAGGCTCTACTCCTATGACCGCACTGGGAAGGTGGACTACGCCCTGGAGTCAGGAGGTACATGCGCACGCACGCACTCACGCACGCACGCACGCACACACACACACACACACACACACACACACACACACACACACACTTTGCTCTCAGTTCCATCATCTGGCAGGAAAGAGATTGTCCATAGTCACATCACACCCAGACACACGTTTATACACATTCCCAAGGTTACACTTTCCAGGGGTGTTCCCACAGAAAGTTTTGGAAAAGTCATAAAATTAGATTTTGTCGTATGGAGGTCTAATACAATTATCTTTGTTTGTTTGTTGTACTCGTCCCATGATACCGTTTAAAATGTCTGCAGCGTGATACAGTTGCCACGGTGACTTTGTTGGTATCAGTTAAAGCACCGCCTATGCTGGTCAGTTGAAATGAAATAGAACAATGGTTACCAATGGTTACCAATGGTTTACGAATGGAACCGAGGTTCTATGCGTTTCGGATGACTGACAGTAATACGTCACCCAAGGTCACAGATTACACTGTTGATACAAACACTCGACCTGCGCGTACACGCGATGGGACATCCAGGTTGCTGAAAGCGCTGCCTCTGGCGGCAGTCATCCGAAATGGAAGACCCGCTGTTACGTACATTTGCGTCGCATTAAATATGGCTCTAGCCCATAAGAACCGGGTAATGTCCGCACCACACACACTATAATGACAATCACATGAAGAACGACATCGTTGGGCATCACTTTTCATCACTTTCAGAGCAATGGTGTGAGCGATGGGGATCCCAGCCAATCGGAATCCAATGAGACACATTAAAACACATTAATAAAACATGATGGATATTTCTGAGAGCCTTTGCTTCTCCTTGATCAGCGTGGACGCTCATATTGTTCTAGTTACAGTAGTCGTTAAGAGGTAAGGTTGACTGTGTGGACAGGCCTTGAGCCTGAGGCCGAGCGGGAGGCAGACAGCCTGGCATGGGGCAGACCACGTCTGACACAAAGCGGTCAGAGAGTGCTGGATCTCAGGGGGTCGAAGGTTAGGCCTATAGCAACAGTATAAAGCCTGCGTAATTCTAGAGATTAAAAGATAAATGCTCACTACCCAGAGATTTTGGGTGTGTGTGTGTGTGTGTGTGTGTGTGTGTGTGTGTGTGTGTGTGTGTGTGTGTGTGTGATTAAGCACAAAACAGCCCCATCTTTCTCCACTAAAAAAAGAACATAGTGCTAGTGTTATCCATTAGGAGGAGAAAGCAATAAGCCTCTTCAAAGCACATGTGTTGTTATTATTATATAGCAATAGCGCCTCAGCATGACTTCAAATGATAGGCTGTATTGATGAAGCTTAAGCAATTAAGCAAGTTTAAGGTTGTGGAGATAATAAGTCCTTTTTTCCTTATATATCCTCATAAACACTAGCGTGTACACACACTTGAATGGTTTTTCCTCACATACCTGTGGACGTGTGCTTGCAGGAGGGAGCATCTTGAGTACACGCTGCTCAGAGACGTACGAGACCAAGACTGCGCTCATGAGCCTGTTTGGATTGCCCCTCTGGTATTTCTCACAGTCCCCCCGTGTCGTCATACAGGTGAGCTTACACACACACACACACACACACACACACACACACACACACACACACACACACACACACACAGAGAGAGAGAGAGAGAGATACTTCTGATCCATCAGTATCAGTCAAACCTTGTTTGTAGCAATTAAGTCAAACTTGTTCATACTAGTAGAAAATGTACAACTTGCTTGTAGTGATTTCAGGTTAGATTAAATCAGGCTAAATTGGCACCATTTCCACTAGAAACTGTCTGATCTTCTCTGTCTGCTTCTGTGTTTTTCATTCATCACTTCTAGGCTGACCTCTGACCTCTCTCCCATATAAAAATAATCGACCTTGTCTAATATGTTTATTATTATCAATGCAAAAGGAATGGTAGATGTTTTATTTGTCCAAATAAACTGTCCGCCTCAACTCAAGTCCTGCCTCTCTCTCTCTCTCTCTCTCTCTCTCCTTCCCTCTCTCCCCCC